>NC_054587.1:1664473-1679479 GCF_017654505.1 Polyodon spathula
AACAAAGTTATTTGACTGATTATTTACTGCTTTTAATTAATATTATTTTAAAGAGCAAATTAAGTTTATCATTAAAGACCCCCTTTCTCTTTATATTAATTTCCTTTTATTTATTTATCTTTATCTAAATGGCAGGGAACACTGCAATTAAATCATCTTTATATTTCTCCAGCGCTGCCCCAGACTACACTCACCCTGGAGCCTCCACTCCCAGAGATAATCACCAGGGATGCTTTTCAATGGGCCCTTATAGTTTCACATCTTACAACTGCAATCAATCAATCAATCAATCAATCAATCAATCTTTATTTCTTATATAGGGTGTTTCATAATAAATCACCTCAAATAATAATAACAATAATTTACAAAACAATTTAGAGAAATAGTAAAAGATAAGATAATAAAATACCCTTTAAATAAATACATTAAAATACTTTTAAAAAGCAGTGACAAAAACAGGTAGTAAAAAAAAAATCTAATTAGGTACACTGTATTGTATAAGGAGCGTCACGGTGGCGTGGTGGTTAGCGCTGCTGCCTCACAGTGCCAGGGTCCTGGGTTCGATTCCAGTCTAGGGTTCTGTTTGTGTGGAGTTTGCATGTTCACCTTGTGTTTGTGTGGGTTTTCTCTGGGTACTCCAGTTTCCTCCCACAGTCCAAAGACATGCTGTTCAGGGTGATTGATCACTCTAAATTGCCCTCTCTGTGTGTGTGATACCCTGCGATGGACTGGCATCCCATCAAGGGTGTAGTCCCGCCTTGTGCCCTGTGTCTGCTGGGTTAGGCTCCAACTCCCCACAACTCTGTAAAAGATTGAACAGATAATGATAATACTGTATAAAAGATTATGATCATTATCCCTCTGCTAAATTTGCAGGGGGTTTGAATGCTTCTCTCAAGTTTGGCTAGTAGGAGCAAATGAGGTTTTCAGTGTTGTGGAAATTCTTTGGTATTCCATGATTCTAGACTGTGGGCATCAAACAATAACCAATATTAACAACAAACCAATAGCAATGTTCTCTTTTAAAGCCTTCTTTTATTAATCAAATCAAGCTTGCAATGCGCAAAACCTTTTCAAGTGTTTTAGAGAGGGTTTCTCTTTATAGCTACTTAGCCTTTTAATGTTGTATGCTGGTGATGGATATATGTGTTGACTGTGATTGAGGAATTCCAATTCCAAACAGTACCCAGACATATGTAATATGCCTTTTCCAATGAAGGCTACTTTACTGCACTCACACTAGCCAGAGCTATACAGGGAAGACTGGGTTAGAATATGAATTCACTAAACTAAAGTTTCTCTCCACTGTCGGACTGTTGCCTTTCCCAATGAAGGCTACTCTTTTCAATCAAACCAGTCTCATAAATAAGAAATACAAGGTGTGCAGGAAATGTCTCATTAGTGCTATAGGAAAGATTATGGACAGCCTCTTTATTGTGTCTTAAATAAGCAACGTGTCTTTGGAGGTCTGTGGTTGCCAGCTCATGTGTGGGATTACTCTTAGCACACGAGGAACATTCAGTATATAATCTCTCTGTATGGCTGTTTGAAGTCGTGTATCCAATTTATGTGACAGTCAAACCATTCATTTTTGTATCTATAACCACAATACCAGTCCATAAAGGCTGCACTGTCAATAGCTGGAAGAGGTTTCACCTGGTTTGACTCTCCACAGACCCTCTGACTGTGTTCTTGTTGTCTTGTGTCAGAGCTGTTCTCCAGGGTGACTCTGTCAGCCTCTCCGAGAGCCACAGTGAAGGAGGGAGAGGCTCTTAACCTGACCTGTGAGGCAACAATGAACAAAACCCCCCACTCTCAACTCCACTACACCATTCTGAGAGACGGGGAGCCTGTGATTAATAGCACTGGCCCTGCACTGTACAGCATAGCCAGCACTGAGAAGAGCCACGCTGGGAGCTACACGTGTGCTGTGGAGTCACAGGGAGTGAGGAAGAGCAGCCAGGAGTTACACATTGAAGTGCAAAGTAAGATCAGAAACTTTTCATAATTGACTTGATGATTGAAAGTGGTCTCATAGATTATGGTAGGCATCATAATATTGCCAGTATGTAACCCCTAATAAACAGATCACAGAATCTCCAGCAATATCAACACATTGGATTGGACACAAACACACTGTGCAGGCAGTGCTTCTATACAATATTCATTAGTGTATGTTACCCTCTAATGTTTTAGTTTTACAATAGGTTGAATTACATTTAAAAATAATTTTCCACTTTTTGACAAACAATAAAATGAAAACCTACGGATTTACCCAAATTAGTATTCAATAACTGAGTGATGAAAATGATGGTTCAAATAAAATGACAGTTACAGCAGACAGACAGAGTGGTGAGTTGAAGGCTGTTGTTATAGAGAGACTGTGAACAGTGTAATGTTCTTGAATACCTATCAGCTCAGTCAAGGTGTATGGAAGTCACCAGCACACACTCACACTGTACCTTCCTTCCCCCAGTGTCCTGGCAGAGCGCTGTTGCTATTGGCTACAGAGTGAGCTTCACTCTGTATCATTTCATTTTGTTCACTCTGCTGCTCCTTCATTACTGCAGGATCCAAGGTGAGACTCCCAGTCAGTGCACACATTTCACCTGGCCTGTCACAGTATGTGTATATGAAATATACACAGCTAATTTACACTGTCCAAAATAAACATTTAGCAAGTTTATACATGCACGTATAACACAACTAGAAAAAACAAACTGAAAACAATCTGCATATTTTTTTTCCAGGTTTCCTGCGTATCGCTGGTGGTAGGTCAAGGTAAGTCAGTATTAGCCAGTATGTGTACACATAGGGGGGCAGCACTCACTATCTCTGCCTGTCATCATCCTTTACAGCTATGAAAATGGAGACGGAAACGCTCTGATTCGCTCTTTAAGAATCGCTCTTGTAAACTCTAACAGTACCCTTCACTTTGTGACCTGTGTCCTGAAATGCTATGTTGGGCTAATTTGGCCTTTTCGTTTCCATATGATAAAGATTCATAATCGTTATTCTTTGATTCTAGTTCAAGGGTATTAAAAAATAACTCTTTCATCAGTAATGTCACAAAGCTGATACACTGCTGCTCCTTACCCTGAAATGCACTCTGTGATTTCAATGAGACTTGATTACTCTAGAGCCTAGAAGTGTCATCATCCTTTAAAGCTGTTGTTATTGCTGAAGTTAAACTCTGAACCCTCCTTGTGTGTCTCTGACATCTGTCTCAGGATAACCTGGGATCAGGATCAGGAGCAGTCAGCAGAGGGGATTGAGCTCTCCAGCCGTGTGCAGCACACTGGAGAGGAACTGGAATAGTATAGCACTGTCCTGCTGAAGACCAGTCTGACTGGAATAGTATAGCACTGTCCTGCTGAAGACCAGTCTGACTGGAATAGTATAGCACTGTCCTGCTAAAGACCAGTCTGACTGGAATAGTATTGCACTGTCCTGCTAAAGACCAGTCTGACACTGGCTAAAGACCAGTCTGACTGGAATAGTATTGCACTGTCCTGCTAAAGACCAGTCTGACTGTCCTGAATAGTATTGCACTGTCCTGCTAAAGACCAGTCTGACTGGAATAGTATTGCACTGTCCTGCTAAAGACCAGTCTGACTGGAATAGTATTGCACTGTCCTGCTAAAGACCAGTCTGACTGGAATAGTATTGCACTGTCCTGCTAAAGATGAGTCTGACTGCCATGTCTTAGAACTACTGTAAATATCTGTTCAAACTGCAGCTGTAGTTTAGAGAAAATGACCATTGACTGGGGTATTTTCTAAAACCTCAAAGCAAATGCATTACTCATTGATTGTTTGATTTAATTCATGTATTTAATAGATTGCTTGATCACACAGTGTAACTTTATGAAGTGCATTACTGAACTATGTATGTGTTTGTGAGCTATTCTGTAGCCAATAAACTGCTTTATTAAACTAGTGTTCTGCATTATTAATGATACACCTTCAACATGTAGTTCAACTACAAAGGATGTGTTGTATTAAGAACATAAGAAGGTTTACAAACGAGAGGAGGCCATTCGGCCCATCTTGCTCGTTTGGTTGTTAGTAGCTTATTGATCCCAGAATCTCATCAAGCAGCTTCTTGAAGGATCCCAGGGTGTCAGCTTCAACAGCATTACTCGGGAGTTGATTCCAGACCCTCACGATTCTCTTTGCCTAATCTCTATTTATGACCCCTGATCCTTGTTTCTTTTCTCAAGTTGAAAAAGTCCCCTGGGTTCGACATTGTCAACACCTTTTAGAATTTTGAATGCTTGAATCAGGTCGTCGTGTTGTCTTCTTTGTTCAAGACTGAATAGATTCAATTCTTTTAGCCTGTCTGCATATGACATGCCTTTTAAACCGGGGATAATTCTGGTCGCTCTTCTTTGCACTCTTTCTAGAGCAGCAATATCCTTTTTGTAGCTCGGTGAGCAGAACTGAACACAATATTCAAGATGAGGTCTTACTAATGCATTGTACAGTTTTAACATTACTTCCCTTGATTTAAATTCAACACTTTTCACAATATATCCGAGCATCTTGTTGGCCTTTTTTATAGCTTCCCCACATTGTCTAGATGAAGACATTTCAGAGTCAACATAAACTCCTAGGTCTTTTTCATAGATTCCTTCTTCAATTTCAGTATCTCCCATATGGTATTTATAATGCACATTTTTATTGCCTGCATGCAGTACCTTACACTTTCCTCTATGAAATCATTATTAAATCAATTAAACCTTGTTTTTTAGGTGTAGTTTTACAATTCTGGAATGGACAAGGTTTACTGTAACATTAATGTACGTAACCATACTATCAGAGCATTACCACCATGGGGAGCACTCAGTCAGACTGTTGCCCACAGAGCTGGTGCATTGTGGGAAGGATATTTGGATTCAACCGGCCATCTTTGCTGAGGGCGAGTGGGCAAACTTGGAGGAGTTCTGCAAGCGGTTACCACACTTTACCCACGTTTTACCAATACATTTGTGTGACTCCAAATACTTTAAGTTGTGTATTTATTTACATTGTCGTACTTTATGGTGTGTAAGGGCTCCCGTAGCAGTGGCACCAAGGCTATATATACTGGCTGTGCTGGTGCATAGGGGGCAGTCCAGAGAATCGAATGTGTACTTCACTAGACACTGCAACTCTGCTGGCAGTGAGATAAAATACATTAAGGCTCGAGATTAAAAATAGATATTGACCTCCTGTGTGGACACTCGGATCATCTTCTACACAAGGGTACCTGTGCTGCTATGCAACCCCAGCCTCAGTCCCAGGACACTGTAACCACTGGTGAGTCTGAACTGTTTGATTTGAACTATTCAAAAGAGCCAGAAAGACAGCCAAGGAATAAAACCCATAAAAAGCATACTTCAGCTGTGTAGTGCGTTATTGGACAGATATACCTTAGTTTTATATATATATATATATATATACTATATGATATAGTATATATATATATATATATACCTATATATATATGTATAGGTGACATTGTGTCATACATCTGTCACATGAGTGTCCTGTTCTTAAAGTGCTCCCCTTCCCTCTATACATGTTACTATGAATGCTAATGCCCCTTCACCCCTCCTACCTTGCAAAAGACTGTATTATGCCATCGAACATCTGAAATTCCATACAACAGAAAATTATGCTGGGATATAGACTGAGAGGAACGTTAGTTCCTCGTACAAGTAAGAAAAACTTGTCGGAAACTGCCAAGACTCTCTACACAGCTGCAAGAGTTCTGCTGTTTTTCATCACTTAGAATTACCATCTCCACCAGGACCAAAAGACTGAAACTTTCTTACATCAAATGGGAAAAAACATAAATAATTCTTATACACAATGAGATATAAGTCATCAAACTAAGTGAAAAGTGTTACTCTCCTTCCTCCTCTTCCGTTTACTTTTTTAAGAGTGTGTAGTGACTTTTCAAACAGAAAAGCTAAATAACTGGACATCTACCAATCATGTGATTTCACACGTTGGTCAACATCAAAATGCACCAGGGAATGCAATCAGTTTGAAATCCACACCATTTATATTAAACAATACATTTATGTTTTAAAACAGCACATATCGCAGAAAAAAAAAAAAATTCACATTGTTTGAACTTGCAACATGAGGTCTTTGAAAAGCACAGGCCTTAGCCCGCTGCACCATTGCACTGTTGTTGAAATGTATTAATTTTTTAAGCTTACATCCATGCCTGACCAGCTTTCACTGAAAACCTGAAGGTTCTGCTTGATTCTATATATTTTCCTATTTCATGTTTGAAAATATCCAATTTCCTTTGTCTGGTAGATTCCATAGAATGGAATTGCACACAAGAGTGGCATCTAGCTTCCTTCTCTAAATCGCTGATAAATTGTAGTTCCTTGCTTAATTAAAAATAAAGGAATAATTTATTAGGTAGAAATAAATAAATAATTTAAATTAATGCACAGAGGAATAAATACATTTAGAAATAAATATTTTTAAATAAATAAATATAGAAATGAATACATGTTTACATTATACATGCATAAATAAATTAATAAATAGCAAGCCAGAAAAATGTCAAATTGATTTGCTGATGATTTAATAATAATAGTTATATAACGAGATACTAGCGATACTTTCCTTGCTGAGTCTGTGGAGTAGTGGTTAGAGCACTGTGCTCCTGACTGGAGGGTCATGAGTTCCATCCCAGGTAAGGAACACACTGCTGCTTTACCTAGATTGGGTGAGTAAAAAACCTGACTGTATAAAATTATTCCCTGGGCATTATCACAACCTTTCTTTCTCATTTCACATTCTAAATTACTTAAGACTATACATTACAGAGACATTTTTCCAGCTTTGGCGGCAGAAAAGTTCTTTATCAAATCTGAGTATAAGAGAAAAGGAAAACACAGCCACAAATGATAAAATCCACGAGACATTATATAAGATGCCTAATTAAAGCACAAAGTGGTCTAACATTTTCACACACGAGTGCCTATTGTTTCTATATCTATCTCACACCCAGAGGTTTCCAGTTAGGTAGGAATATAAAGGCTATAGATGGCAAATCTTGAGGTGTTCTAATACATTTGCACTCGACCGTATATAATTTGCAGAAGAATAGTACCAGTAGGTCTTAGCTGCAGTATCCTGATACCTCAGCACTGCTTCTGCATTATTCTATAAACAGACAGAAAACAGTGTCAATAACTTTTATTTTTACATTGTGTCTTTACTTGTTGTGTCCACTAGGGGGAGCTGCACCTCTTAGAAGTTATAAGGCCTTTTTCCATCCAATTTTTTTACTATGCTATGCGCACAAACAAATTTGCCCCCAAAATGGTCTGGGAAACTGACTTTTTACTCACATGACAAGTTTGCTCTGCAGAGGTGGTTTTAGTTTTTTCTTGCTGCCAAATTGTTTCAACATTTGCATGGAAAACTGTAGCAAGTGTATTTCTGGTCCTAGCGCCATTCCTTATCCTAGTCAAGTGACATCAAACTGTCTAACGTCTAAAGATTAGGAAAATCCAAGGGACCCTGAGTCCCCTCTGACTGTCTGTCCCTCTAGGCTTTCTACAGATATCCAGGAAAGCACTGATTCAATAGGATGAAACTTGGTAAGGACATTCTTTATCGCAAGTTATTGTGCCTGCTTTTCCACTATTGTTAAACTGCCCATATAATACATACACTATGGAGAGGGCAATCTGACTGTGATTTGCCCACCCATGTGTATAGAGTGGGTGTATGTCATGGTAATCTACTTGCTGGGGGATGAGGGTCACTGACATGCTTGTCTCTATTAAACATCCTCTGTTGTCATGGTGCTTGGTTTTTACAGGACGCAGAGCCTTTCCTGTATGCTGTGGTCACAGTTCATCACAGAGCAGAGTGAACCACAATTCACACATTTACTTTTAATCTTTTATAAGAAAGCAGACACAGCAAGCTGTGTAGCGGAACCAGACGTGCAGGTGGTCCTGCTGCTGCTGCTGCTGACCCCTCACTGCAGTGCGGTCAAGGAGATATTGTTTCCTGACTGCAGTCTTATCTTTTCACTATGCATTACAATGCACAGCGGTTTCAACACACCTAAAGCATCCAGACATAACTTTAAATGCACTGGCCCCTGTGCACGGTTTAGGTGACTGTAGCTGCAACATAATCCCATATTCTGTTCATATACAGGTCTCAGTTTTGAAAGAAATACATTGTAACGACGGACAGACTGGCTGATGTCAATCCAGAGCAGGAGGCAGTATAGAGAGTCCAGACACTGGACATTTATTATAGCAGTCAAATACTTCAGAACATACAGAGCCGAGCTCCACAGCTCCATTCACAGAGTCAGGCACTTCTATTATACAAGCACAGAGCACATTTATTATAGCAGTCAAATAGTTCAGAACATACAGAGCCGAGCTCCACAGCTCCATACAGAGTCACATGAGGTCACATCTTATAAATAAATGGAATATTTGTTTCAAATCAACAGGTTAGCAGATTATACTGTTCTCATGTAATCTGAAAGGAGGCTAGAAGTCAAATTCAAGGGAGCTCCTGTGTTCACCATGTAGTGAATCTCCTCCTATCAGCTTTAAACACACAGGGCGACACGATTATTAGTACGTGTTAGTTAGTGTATTAGTCTTTTAATGCGAATTTACAGAGAAATGTAAAAACACAATCCATAACACCCTATCCAGGTAAACATAATCTGTAAGGAGTCTAGGAGTCTAAGATAAATGATTAAAGATCTCTCATTTGTTTTTACCATGTTACACTGCTGCAGTTGACTTTTCAAAGGGGTGGAGCAGACCCCACCCCTCAGCATGTGTGCCAAGAATCTGCCCTTTTCAGAATCTCCCTTTGCAGTTTAACAGGAGGTGTGGAGCTGCATTGAAGTATTCAGGAAGTCTGCTTCCCTCTCCCTCACTTACTGCAGGATTAACTCAGCACGAGGTGCCCCTCCAGATCCAGAGGTTGAACGTTTCTGCTCAGGACAGTCTGGAGGTAAGAAATGGAATCAGGTTTTTTTTAAAGATGCATTTTAATGTCAGGGGATTTTCTAGATGGTTTCTTCCTGCCTGTAATAAGTTTTTTTTGATGTGCAGTTTATTCATGATGTGCAAATCCTTCCTTTACTAAGATAGCATCATGACTGTTGGAAGCTGTGACCATTGATTTCTATAAAAGCTCTTCAGACTTTAGATTCTCTTTGACTGCCTCAGCATTATAAGATCACCTCATGTGCAGCAGGTATTAGGGCCACTAGGCCCACACAGAGTCTGTGCTGTGTAGAGTTTGAGTGAGGGGTACAGGTTGGGCACGAACGCTTGCTCCAGAGAAAGTTAATTTAGTTGTAATGGCAGAGTGCTGTGCCAGTCAGTGGATAGACATTCTGGAAAATTAAGAAAAAAAACATTTATTGAAAAAAAAAACTAAAAACAAGTGCAATGTTATTTTGCTGATGAGAGGTAACTTGTTTGTGTGGCTTGTTTATGTGTCAGTTATGTTACATTTAGCCATGGTGTGCCACTGTATATTACATTCATGTAGAGGTTTAAGAATTTTACAAGTACACCATATTCCAATTAATTGCATATTGATGATTGCATATTCGTGTTAACTTTAAAAAGGTGAAACAGATTTCTTATTAAAATGCACATGCAGCAGATTCCTGCTAATTGCATACCCCATGTGCCCAGCAATTGTATGCATTTAACCAGCTGTATGCAATTATCAGGTATGCAATTAAAGGTACCTGTATTACATGCTATATGTTACTGATAATGGCACTCTCTGGTTAATTGCATAACACTTTGAGGCACACGGTGTATGTGATTAACAAGAATCTACAGTGATATGACTTAACATGATGTGCTTCATATTATTGATTTAGATTTCAGTGCAACTTGCATGAATTGTCTCTTAATAAATTCAGTAGGTACTGAACATTTCACCTGCCTAATTGTGTGTTTTTACAACTAGAAAAACAGGAACTTGCTCCCTCATATTGGCTGCATTCCAGTATTCAGGCTCAGTTTCAACCCTGCCTGCCTTCACTTCCTCTCCCTCACCACAGTCACTTATTCTTTCTCAGAAATGAACGCAGAGCGGACTGACCGCAGAAAAGGAGAAGGGTGTTCTGTTTTTGCGATGGTGTCTGCAGTTAACAGTACTGTGAGGTACACTTTCTATCTATATTTTTTCCTACAGCTTGTACTCCTTATTACTGCACTGAGCCTGACTCCAGAAACCACACAAAACAGAATCTGGTAATGCTCCTAAAACAGTTCAGAAGCAATGTATCGTTTGCTGAATGGTTAGTTTTCTAAATTATTTCCAATTCAAGTTTCCTGTCATTAATATTCAATTTATGAACAGGACCTTCACCATTTCATTGATTCATTTGCTCTGGTTTGTTCGTGCCTCTTGTTTCAGAGTCAGCACTGGCATGTATGTATTTGTCATCATTCCTTGACTATTCACGCGTAAGTAGAATTTAAAATTGCTCCCCAGAGTTGTTTTTTTATTGATCCAAGCAGACATTGGCTGCAGAAGTCAATGCTCCCTTCTTCTGATTATCAGTGATTTCTCATACCTGATGTTACGGCTGACAAAGACGAAGAGAGGGGAAGCAAATCAATCCACTCGAAGTGTGAGCAGCTTAGTTATTTCTAACAGTTTGAAGTACAGATATTAGACGAATGTCATTGATGTAAATTAAAAAAAAAGAGGGTGAGTAGATTCTAGAAAATGCACAGAGTCCTTTTCTTCAATCAGTTGTTAGGTTTATTGAAATATGCAGGGAGTCTGGTCCCAGGTACAGGACAAACAGAATACTCATCCTTACAATGTTTGCATGACATTAAATACCCTTCTGTATAGATGGTCCACCTCCTCTTTCTCTGACATTTAACCAATTGCAAAGGTGAAACACATTATTCTATTACCATATATTTAATTTAGTGTGTAAATGTGTGTGTGTGTGTGTGTTGTGTGTGTGTGTGTGTCTGTGTGTAGTCTAGTGTGATGACCTCTGAACTCAGTGCATTGTTCAACCCCTGGTGCCCCAAAAGGTCCATACATCTAGTTTTTGTCATCTTCCTTGTTCATATCTCTCCGTTTTGCTTGAGACCTTTTGAGTCCAGTGGCGTTATCTCTTATTCTCCATGAGAACCTTTGGGTCCAACGCCAGTCCCTGGGAGCCTTTTAGCCCCTTTATGCTTTGCATTCCAAAAGTCTTAGAGCCTGGCGCCTTCTGGTCCACAGCATTGTTATCTTGTTAGCTTGCTGTCAATGCTGGGCAAGAAGCTTGTAGACGCAAGGTCTCTATCAATTGTTAGCAGTACATGCAATTTGATCCAAACAGGCTGCTATCTGCAATATTAGTCTCTTTTCAGAAAAGAACACCAGTATAGCTCTGCCAGTCCACATGCATAGCAAACTGCTAATCAATTCTCGATCCATGATTTCCAACAGTCACTTTGTCTGTGCTGCACTTACTGGATTACAAGTGAAGCTGCTTCTCAGAAAGAAGATGAGGTTTTAGTGTAAAAGTACAAGCTCACACTCTGAGCTCAAAAGCAGTATCTTGTGAAATCGCCAGTATATTTTTGTAACGGTAGCTGGTGACCAGTTAACACTTTGAGATTAAAATCATTACTGGGAGGAACTGAGAAGCGCTGCTAAAGTTTCAGGAAACTGATGTTTTCTATAAAGAGCGGTTGTGTTGCAGTTATGTTTAGTTTCAGGCGGAATGCGGGCTGGGAAACTTTACCTTGTGATGTGTAAGTACTGTGATCTGATGATTTGAACACGAATCCAGCATCATGCCTCCCTGCTGAGGGATTGATGGCTTGAAAGAGGCTGGCTTATCAGTTTCAGGTGGTTTTTAAAAGGGAATGTTGGAGCAGGAGGATGTTGCTGGCTTTGTGCTGCAAAGCAGTTGTGTTTCATTAACAATAGTGGCGAGCACTTGGCATAAAAGAGATCAGTTCCTTGTTTTCAAACCTTTTTCATCGCTTAGAGATTGTATTGAACTGTATTGAGGTATGTGAGCTTATCAGTATCCAGCTTCCTCTGTCTGCTAAAGAAGCTTGTTCAGTTATATTGCTGTGTGTGTGTGTGTGTGTGTGTGTGTGTGTGTGTGTGTGTGTGTGTGTGTGTGTGTGGGGGGAGGGGGTCCCCACAAAGATATAACTCCTGAAAAAAACGTGGGGACGTCTCCATTTTGTAAAACACCTTTTTAAGAACTAAATTTAAAAAAAAAAAAAAAAAAAAAAAAAAAAAGTACCAAAATATTGAGTTTGTTGTCGACTCTTTCACCCTGTGTGGAGTTTTGTCTGACTGGAGTTAGAAATAGTCAATAAAAATATAGTGAGAGTCAATGAAAAGACCCCACAAGTATAGGAAAACATGTGTGTGTGTGTGTGTGTGTGTGTGTGTGTGTGTGTGTGTGATGTGTGTGTGTGTGTGTGTGTGTGTGTGTGTGTGTGTGTGTGTGTGTGTGTGTGTGTGTGTGTGGGTGTGTGTGTGTGTGTGTGTGTGTGTGTGTGTGTGTGTGTGTGTGTGTGTGTGTGTGTGTGTGTGTGTGTGTGTGTGTGTGTGTGTGTGTGTGTGTGTGTGTGTGTGTGTGTGTGTGTGTGTGTGTGTGTGTGTGTGTGTGTGTGTGTGTGTGTGTGTGTGTGTGTGTGTGTGTGTGTGTGTGTGTGTGTGTGTGTGTGTGTGTGTGTGTGTGTGTGTGTGTGTGTGTGTGTGTGTGTGTGTGTGTGTGTGTGTGTGTGTGTGTGTGTGTGTGTGTGTGTGTGTGTGTGTGTGTGTGTGTGTGTGTGTGTGTGTGTGTGTGTGTGTGTGTGTGTGTGTGTGTGTGTGTGTGTGTGTGTGTGTGTGTGTGTGTGTGTGTGTGTGTGTGTGTGTGTGTGTGTGTGTGTGTGTGTGTGTGTGTGTGTGTGTGTGTGTGTGTGTGTGTGTGTGTGTGTGTGTGTGTGTGTGTGTGTGTTGTGTGTGTGTGTGTGTGTGTGTGTGTGTGTGTGTGTGTGTGTGTGTGTGTGTGTGTGTGTGTGTGTGTGTGTGTGTGTGTGTGTGTGTGTGTGTGTGTGTGTGTGTGTGTGTGTGTGTGTGTGTGTGTTGGTTGATGTGGGGGGGGGGGGTGTGGTTGATGAGGATTGTTAAAAAACTTTATGAAAGGCTAATTTCATCTACTTTAACATTGTGTCATGAATACTCTCCTTTAATGTGATTTTTGCATAGCACTTGCTTCCACAGGTGGTCCAGTGTTGTAACTGCACTATACTAGACGGGGCTTGTCATGTGATTGGGGAGAGTTTGGCACTGCTTCCAAGCAGAAGGCAAATACTCAGAGAGGAATCATTTCAAGGAATAAAAATACAAGAAAAGAAACTGCAATAATTTAACGGCTCCTTCCTGACACTAATTGGTTTCTTGACAGTTGTATTCTGCTATAATTTAATTGTCGTTTTCATGGAGACTCCAAATTAGGAAAAAAAATACAACATTCTAGCAATTAAAAGCACAAAAGATCAGCGCTTTCTAAGGGTTACATTTCTTACAGGATTTTCAGAGTCTGATGAGTAACTAATAGATGTGAGAGGAATAAACAGCAATGTGTTGTAATGTGTGGCATTGTGTTGTAATGAGTGGCATTGTGTTGTAATGTGTGGCATTGTGTTGTAATGAGTGGCATTGTGTTGTAATGTGTGGCATTGTGTTGTAATGTGTGGCATTGTGTTTCTCTAAATACCTGAACAGACAATAATCATATCAATCAAAAGTGGTCCAGATCAAAATCTCCACTTGTTTGTAAGGAAACACTTGCAGACTACAGGAACATTTATTCCAGCTTTATTTGTTATCTAAAAACAACATCTGAACTTTTGCTGCGAATGTTCATTCAAGATTAGCTCAGAAACTCAGGGTTGATCTGCTGTCTTGAAACACACGGGAGCCTCTAGTGTCATTAATGCTATTGTGCTATTGCCAGGTTCTGGTATACTCATGGGTTACACTGTGAAATAAGGGGCATTAATTCCAATATATGTATATCTGCATTAACATATTTCCTAGAAAGATCATTTGACGTAAGCATCAATATAATGAATCAGTCAATACTCATATGGGGGGTGTTTTAAATTTATGATGATGTTTTTGTAAGGGTTAAGTATGATTTTTCATTCTTAAACGTTCCCAGTGATTTATCATGCCTGCCCATGCTTCACTCTATATAGCTGCTTTGGTAACTGGTAATTCTATGGGCTAGTTCGTGTTCGTCAGACATTGCTACTGTAGTAAAAATTCTACAAATACATTCTTCAGCTGGATGGAAACAGCCGTGCGTGATCAAGCTGCTGTTTGTAAGCTTCTTTAAAGGGTTAGTTGGTCATGTGTTTGGCTTGGTATCTGTCAAGGTCTTTTGCTTCCTGTTTGCTGTGGTAAAAAGGGCTTTATATGAGGGTAGGGTGTTTCTGATCAAGAGCCACCTTCAAAAATAACCATGTTTTTTTTTATATTGAAGATGTTTCATCTGTTTTCTGCTGAAGGGAAAAAGGGCTGTGCTACAGTAGTAATGAAAATAAAGATGGATTTAACCTTTTCAGATGTTTCTCGGTAGTTGTTTTTATCTATTTAGTTTATTTATTTAAGTGATGTTAAATTAAAAAATCAAATTTGGTGGCTAATGCAACCTATGTAGTGTTCAGTCACTTGAAAATGTGTTTTGATTGCTGCTCAACTTTTTAATACATAAAATAAAGATGAATTGTTTCCTCTGGAGCTTCACAAAGAGATCCAATTCCACGGTGTTCTGCTGAAGTGACAAATGACTGACCTACAGTTGCAGGAAAAGGAGAGGTGGCTGAGCTTTCTTGATAGTTTGTGACATTTAGTTAAGTTTATTATTTTCTTGAATTTGACTCACTGGAGTGAAAGACTGTCCTGTCAAGTCACTGCCTCTCCTTGTGTCTTTCAGTGCTGACCACAGTGGCCT
>NC_054587.1:1679979-1686322 GCF_017654505.1 Polyodon spathula
TAGCTGCAGTATCCTGATACCTCAGCACTGCTTCTGCATTATTCTATAAACAGACAGAAAACAGTGTCAATAACTTTTATTTTTACATTGTGTCTTTACTTGTTGTGTCCACTAGGGGGAGCTGCACCTCTTAGAAGTTATAAGCCCTTTTTCCATCCAATTTTTTTACCATGCTATGCGCACAAACAAATTTGCCCCCAAAACGGTCTGGGAAACTGTTTTATTCGACTTGTTACTCACATGACAAGTTTGCTCTGCAGAGGTGGTTTTAGTTTTTTCTCGCTGCCAAATTGTTTCAACATTTGCATGGAAAACTGTAGCAAGTGTATTTCTGGTCCTAGCGCCATTCCTTATCCTAGTCAAGTGACATCAAACTGTCTAACATCTAAAGATTAGGAAAATCCAGGGGACCCTGAGTCCCCTCTGACTGTCTGTCCCTCTAGGCTTTCTACAGATATCCAGGAAAGCACTGATTCAATAGGATGAAACTTGGTAAGGACATTCTTTATCGCAAGTTATTGTGCCTGCTTTTCCACTATTGTTAAACTGCCCATATAATACATACACTATGGAGAGGGCAATTTGACTGTGATTTGCCCACCCATGTGCATAGAGTGGGTGTATGTCATGTTAATCTACTTGCTGGGGGATAAGTTTCAATGACATGCTTGTCTCTATTAAACATCCTCTGTTGTCATGGTGCTTGGTTTTTACAGGACGCAAGCCTTTCCTGTATGCTGTGGTCACAGTTCATCACAGAGCAGAGTGAACCACAATTCACACATTTACTTTTAATCTTTTATAAGAAAGCAGACACTGCAAGCTGTGTAGCGGAACCAGACGTGCAGGTGGTCCTGCTGCTGCTGACCCCTCACTGCAGTGCGGTCAAGGAGATATTGTTTCCTGACTGCAGTCTTATCTTTTCACTATGCATTACAATGCACAGCGGTTTCAACACACCTAAAGCATCCAGAAATAACTTTAAATGCACTGGCCCCTGTGCACGGTTTAGGTGACTGTAGCTGCAACATAATCCCATATTCTGTTCATATACAGGTCTCAGTTTTGAAAGAAATACATTGTAACGACGGACAGACTGGCTGATGTCAATCCAGAGCAGGAGGCAGTATAGAGAGTCCAGACACTGGACATTTATTATAGCAGTCAAATACTTCAGAACATACAGAGCCGAGCTCCACAGCTCCATTCACAGAGTCAGGTACTGCACACACATACAGTACATGAGCAAATACACCATTGCACACACATACAGTACATGAGGTCCATCTTATAAATAAATGGAATATTTGTTTCAAATCAACAGGTTAGCAGATTATACTGTTCTCATGTAATCTGAAAGGAGGCTAGAAGTCAAATTTAAGGGAGTTCCTGTGTTCACCATGTAGTGAATCTCCTCCTATCAGCTTTAAACACACAGGGCGACACGATTATTAGTACGTGTTAGTTAGTGTATTAGTCTTTTAATGCGAATTTACAGAGAAATATTAAACCACAATCCATACCACCCAATCCAGGTAAACATAATCTGTAAGGAGTCTAGGAGTCTAAGATAAATGATTAAAGATCTCTCATTTGTTTTTACCATGTTACACTGCTGCAGTTGACTTTTCAAAGGGGTGGAGCAGACCCCACCCCTCAGCATGTGTGACAAGAATCTGCCCTTTTCAGAATCTCCCTTTGCAGTTTAACAGGAGGTGTGGAGCTGCATTGAAGTATTCAGGAAGTCTGCTTCCCTCTCCCTCACTTACTGCAGGATTAACTCAACACGAGGTGCCCCTCCAGATCCAGAGGTTGAACGTTTCTGCTCAGGACAGTCTGGAGGTAAGAAATGGAATCAGGTTTTTTTAAAGATGCATTTTAATTTCAGGGGATATTCTAGAGGGTTTCTTCCTGCCTGAAAAAAGTTTATTCATGATGTGCAAATCCTTCCTTTACTAAGATAGCATCATGACTGTTGACAGCTGTGACCACTGATTTCTATAAAAGCTCTTCAGACTTTAGATTATCTTTGACTGCCTCAGAATTAAAAGATCACTTCATGTGCAGCAGGTATTCGGGCCACTAGACCCACACAGAGTCTGTGCTGTGTAGAGTTTGAGTGAGGGGTACAGGTTGGGCACGAACGCTTGCTCCAGAGAAAGTTAATTTAGTTGTAATGGCAGAGTGCTGTGCCAGTCAGTGGATAGGCATGCTGGAAAATTAAGAAAAAAAACATTTATTGAAAAAAAAAACTAAAAACAAGTGCAATGTTATTTTGCTGATGAGAGGTAACTTGTTTGTGTGGCTTGTTTATGTGTCAGTTATGTTACTTTTAGCCATGGTGTGCCACTGTATATTACATTCATGTAGAGGTTTAAGAATTTTACAAGTACACCATATTCCAATTAATTGCATATTGATGATTGCATATTCGTGTTAACTTTAAAAAGGTGAAACAGATTTCTTATTAAAATGCACATGCAGCAGATTCCTGCTAATTGCATACCCCATGTGCCCAGCAATTGTATGCATTTAACCAGCTGTATGCAATTATCAGGTATGCAATTAAAGGTACCTGTATTACATGCTATATGTTACTGATAATGGCACTCTCTGGTTAATTGCATAACACCTTGAGGCACACGGTGTATGTGATTAACAAGAATCTACAGTGATATGACTTAACATGATGTGCTTCATATTATTGATTTAGATTTCAGTGCAACTTGCATGAATTGTCTCTTAATAAATTCAGTAGGTACTGAACATTTCACCTGCCTAATTGTGTGTTTTTACAACTAGAAAAACAGGAACTTGCTCCCTCATATTGGCTGCATTTCTGTATTCAGGCTCAGTTTCAACCCTGCCTGCCTTCACTTCCTCTCCCTCACCACAGTCACTTATTCTTTCTCAGAAATGAACGCAGAGCGGACTGACCGCAGAAAAGGAGAAGGGTGTTCTGTTTTTGCGATGGTGTCTGCAGTTAACAGTACTGTGAGGTACACTTTCTATCTATATCTTTTCCTACAGATTGTACTCCTTATTACTGCACTGAGCCTGACTCCAGAAACCACAAAAAACAGAATCTGGTAATGCTCCTAAAACAGTTCAGAAGCAATGTATCGTTTGCTGAATGGTTAGTTTTCTAAATTATTTCCAATTCAAGTTTCCTGTCATTAATATTCAATTTATGAACAGGACCTTCACCATTTCATTGATTCATTTGCTCTGGTTTGTTCGTGCCTCTTGTTTCAGAGTCAGCACTGGCATGTATGTATTTGTCATCATTCCTTGACTATTCACGCGTAAGTAGAATTTAAAATTGCTCCCCAGAGTTGTTTTTTTATTGATCCAAGCAGACATTGGCTGCAGAAGTCAATGCTCCCTTCTTCTGATTATCAGTGATTTCTCATACCTGATGTTACGGCTGACAAAGACGAAGAGAGGGGAAGCAAATCAATCCACTCGAAGTGTGAGCAGCTTAGTTATTTCTAACAGTTTGAAGTACAGATATTAGACGAATGTCATTGATGTAACTTAAAAAAAAGGAGGGTGAGTAGATTCAAGAAAATGCACAGAGTCCTTTTCTTCAATCAGTTGTTAGGTTTATTGAAATATGCAGGGAGTCTGGTCCCAGGTACAGGACAAACAGAATACTCATCCTTACAATGTTTGCATGACATTAAATACCCTTCTGTATAGATGGTCCACCTCCTCTTTCTCTGACATTTAACCAATTGCAAAGGTACAACACATTATTCTATTACCATATATTTAATTTAGTGTGTGTGTGTGTGTGTGTGTGTGTGTGTGTGTGTGTGTGTGTGTGTGTGTAGTCTAGTGTGATGACCTCTGAACTCAGTGCATTCTTCAGACCCCTGGTGCCCCAAAAGGTCCATACATCTAGTTTTTGTCATCTTCCTTGTTCATATCTCTCCGTTTTGCTTGAGACCTTTTGAGTCCAGTGGCGTTATCTCTTATTCTCCATGAGAACCTTTGGGTCCAACGCCAGTCCCTGGGAGCCTTTTAGCCCCTTTATGCTTTGCATTCCAAAAGTCTTAGAGCCTGGCCCCTTCTGGTCCACAGCATTGTTATCTTGTTAGCTTGCTGTCAATGCTGGGCAAGAAGCTTGTAGTTGCAAGGTCTCTATCAATTGTTAGCAGTACATGCAATTTGATCCAAACAGTCTGCTATCTGCAATATTAGTCTCTTTTCAGAAAAGAACACCAGTATAGCTCTGCCAGTCCACATGCATAGCAAACTGCTAATCAATTCTCGATCCATGTTTTCCAACAGTCATTTTGTCTGTGCTGCACTTACTGGATTACAAGTGAAGCTGCTTCTCAGAAAGAAGATGAGGTTTTAGTGTAAAAGTACAAACTCACACTCTGAGCTCACAAGCAGTATCTTGTGAAATCGCCAGTATATTTTTGTAACGGTAGCTGGTGACCAGTTAGCACTTTGAGATTAAAATCATTACTGGGAGGAACTGAGAAGCGCTGCTAAAGTTTCAGGAAACTGATGTTTTCTATAAAGAGCAGTTGTGTTGCAGTTCCGTTTAGTTCCAGGCAGAATGCGGGCTGGGAAACTCTACCTTGTGATGTGTAAGTACTGTGATCTGATGCTTTGAACACGAATCCAGCATCATGCCTCCCTGGTGAGGGATTGATGGCTTGAAAGAGGCTGGCTTGTCAGTTTCAGGTGGTTTTTAAAAGGGAATGTTGGAGCAGGAGGATGTTGTTGGCTCTGTGCTGCAAAGCAGTTGTGTTTCATTAACAATAGTGGCGAGCACTTGGCATAAAAGAGATCAGTTCCTTGTTTTCAAACCTTTTTCATGGCTTAGAGATTGTATTGAACTGTATTGAGGTATGTGAGCTTATCAGTATCCAGCTTCCTCTGTCTGCTAAAGAAGCTTGTTCAGTTATATTGCTGTTAGTGTGTGTGTGTGTGTGTGTGTGTGTGTGTGTGTGTGTGTGGGGGGGGGGAGGGGGTCCCCACAAAGATATAACTCCTGAAAAAAACGTGGGGACGTCTCCATTTTGTAAAACACCTTTTTAAGAACTAAATATGCCTTAAAAAAAAAAAAAAAAAAAAAAAAAAAATCGTTTGCTAGTTTGTTGTCGACTTTCACCCTGTGTGGAGTTTTGTCTGACTGGAGTTAGAAATAGTAAATAAAAATATAGTGAGAGTCAATGAAAAGACCCCACTGTGTGTGTTCGTGTGTCTGTGTTTGTGTGTGTGTGTGTGTGTGTGTGTGTGTGTGTGTGTGTGTGTGTGTGTGTGTGTGTGTGTGTGTGTGTGTGTGTGTGTTGGTTGTGTGTGTGTGTGTGTGTGTGTGTGTGTGTGTGTGTGTGTGTGTTGTGTTGTGTGTGCAGTGTGTGTGTGTGTGGTGTGGTGTGTGTGTGTGTGTTGTGTGTGTGTGTGTGTGTGTGGGTTGGGTGTGTGTGTGTGTGTGTTGTGTGTGTGGGGTGTGTGTGTGTGTGTGTGTGTGTGTGTGTGTGTGTGTGTGTGTGTGTGTGTGTGTGTGTGTGTGTGTGTGTGTGTGTGTGTGTGTGTGTGTGTGTGTGTGTGTGTGTGTGTGTGTGTGTGTGTGTGTGTGTGTGTGTGTGTGTGTGTGTGTGTGTGTGTGTGTGTGTGTGTGTGTGTGTGTGTGTGTGTGGTTGATGATGGGTGTAACGGGGGGTGGTGTTGATGAGGATTGTTAAAAATCTTTATGAAAGGCTAATTTCATCTACTTTAACATTGTGTCATGAATACTCTCCTTTAATGTGATTTTTGCATAGCACTTGCTTCCACAGGTGGTCCAGTGTTGTAACTGCACTATACTAGACGGGGCTTGTCATGTGATTGGGGAGAGTTTGGCACTGCTTCCAAGCAGAAGGCAAATACTCAGAGAGGAATCATTTCAAGGAATAAAAATACAAGAAAAGAAACTGCAATAATTTAACGGCTCCTTCCTGACACTAATTGGTTTCTTGACAGTTGTATTCTGCTATAATTTAATTGTCGTTTTCATGGAGACTCCAAATTAGGAAAAAAAATACAAAATTCTAGCAATTAAAAGCACAAAAGATCAGCGCTTTCTAAGGGTTACATTTCTTACAGGATTTTCAGATGTGTTGTAGAGTCTGGCATTGTGTTGTAATGTGTGGCATTGTGTTGTAATGAGTGGCATTGTGTTGTAATGTGTGGCATTGTGTTGTAATGTGTGGCATTGTGTTGTAATGAGTGGCATTGTGTTGTAATGTGTGGCATTGTGTTGTAATGTGTGGCATTGTGTTTCTCTAAATACCTGAACAGACAATAATCATATCAATCAAAAGTGGTCCAGATCAAAATGTCC
>NC_054587.1:1686822-1708546 GCF_017654505.1 Polyodon spathula
TGTGTTCCTTCTGTGTTTGTGTGTGTGTCTGGTAATGTTTGTGTGTTCAGAAGTAATGTATGTGTTTGCTGTGTGTGTGTACCTTGTAAATTTTTTCCTATTGTGTGTCATGTGTGTGTGTGTAATGTTCAATCTTGTCTAGTCCTTGTGAATTTCATTTTCATTTGCTGCAACAGTGTTTGTGCCTCTTGTTTCAGAGTCAGCACTGGCTGCAAATTTGTCATGTTTCTTACTATACCAGTGCGTAAATCATTAATGTAAGATTAGGAAAAGCAGTTTATGAAATACTGATCCTGTGGTACTTTGGTTATTGTGTCCATGAGGTTTCTTCTGATTAATCAGTACTTTCTGTTACCTACATGTTACTTGCTCCCTAATCCGAAGAGATGTGAACTCTACTAGACGGTGTGTGCAGTTTGTGATTGTCAACAGTTTTTGGACACTGCTAGACGAATGTCATTTTGTCTGTGCTGCAAATATCAGATTACAATTTGCTGCTTCTAAAAATACAAGAAAATGAGTTGCAATAGTGTAAAAGTCCTTCCTGACACTTGACTGTCTCCACAGTTTGTGTTACCATATAATTTAATTTTCCATTCATTGCTGGGACTCCAAAGCGCTAACAGGAAGTTTAAGGAAACTGATGTCAGGCTTAAAAGCACAAAAGATCAGCGCTTTCTATGGGGTACATGTTTACATTTTCCAGTGTGTCTGTACCTGTGCTTGAAAGAGAATGCAGCATGATCTTGGGGATTGATTGTAAAAGAACTGGCTTTTCAGTTTCTTTGTGTTTTATTGGGAGCATCTGTCTGGCCCAGGGGATTGTGTTTTATTTTAAGAGCTGGCCTAGTCCCTTTTAACACTTCTTTCATGGTTAGAGCTTGTAGTGAATTTGGCTGGATTGAACTGTTGACATGTGGGGCATGTTGTCATTATCTTCCTTTGTAAAAACTTGTGAAAAGTAACAATAATATATTTGCTATTTTTTCAATCAAAAGTACGATTTTCCATTTGTATGTCAAAATCTCCACTTGTCTTGTAATGAAACACTTGTAAGACTAAAAGGAACATTGGTATTCACCCAGCTTTTCTATTTGGAGTTAAAAACAACATCTGAACTTTTGCTGCGAATGTTCATTCAAGATTAGCTCAGAAACTCAGGTTGATCTGCTGTCTTGAAACACACGGGAGCCTCTAGTGTCATTAATGCTATTGTGCTATTGCCAGGTTCTGGTATACTCATGGGTTACACTGTGAAATAAGAGGCATTAATTCCAATAGTTGTATATCTGCATTAACAATTTATAGAAAGATCATTTGGTAATGTAATTCATATGGGGGGTGTTTTAAAAACAACATCTAAGTTTTGCGCCTAAGAAATAATACATTTAATGAATCAGATCAATACTCATATGGAGGGTGTTTTAAATTTATGATGATGTTTTTGTAAGGGTTAAGTATGATTTTTCATTCTTAAACGTTCCCAGTGATTTATCATGCCTGCCCATGCTTCACTCTATATAGCTGCTTTGGTAACTGGTAATTCTATGGGCTAGTTTGTGTTCGTCAGACATTGCTACTGTAGTAAAAATTCTACAAATGCATTCTTCAGCTGGATGGAAACAGCCGTGCGTGATCAAGCTGCTGTTTGTAAGCTTCTTTAAAGGGTTAGTTTGTCATGTGATTGGCAGGATATCTATCAAGGTCTTTTGCTTCCTGTTTGCTGTGGTAAAAAGGGCTTTATATGAGGGTAGGGTGTTTCTGATCAAGAGCCACCTTCAAAAATAACCATGTTTTTTTTTATATTGAAGATGTTTCATCTGTTTTCTGCTGAAGTGAAAAAGGGCTGTGCTACAGTAGTAATGAAAATAAAGATGGATTTAACCTTTTCAGATGTTTCTCGGTAGTTGTTTTTATCTATTTAGTTTATTTATTTAAGTGATGTTAAATTAAAAAATCAAATTTGGTGGCTAATGCAGCCTTTGCAGTGTTCAGTCACTTGAAAATGTGTTTTGATTGCTGCTCAACTTTTTAATACATAAAATAAAGATGAATTGTTTCCTCTGGAGCTTCACCAAGAGATCCAATTCCACGGTGTTCTGCTGAAGTGACAAATGACTGACCTACAGTTGCAGGAAAAGAAGAGGTGGCTGAGCTTTCTTGATAGTTTGTGACATTTAGTTAAGTTTATTATTTTCCTGAATTTGGCTCACTGGAGTGAAAGACTGTCCTGTCAAGTCACTGCCTGTCCTTGTGTCTTTCAGTGCTGACCACAGTGGCCTGCTTTGGAGATGATACAGGTAAGAGAAAAGTACACTGAAGAGTGAACACAGCCCCCAGTGAAGGGGCTCCAGAGTGAACACAGCCCCCAGTGAAGGGGCTCCAGGGTGAACACAGCCCCCAGTGAAGGAGCTCAAGGACATTTTAGATATTTGGGCAGAAATATAATCCATGCTTGGAAAATTTGCATGCACTTGCATTTTGAAACAGTGCTTCACCCAATGATGCCTCTATGATACAGGTTTTTTGTAACTTCAAAAAATATATTTTAAAAATGATTGCAACACAGGGATAATAATGTTTTCTTAATAGACTAAAACATCACATTTTAAACAAGGCTTTAATAGTTGTGTTTTGATGTACAGTAAACAAAACCTATGCCTTTAAAAGTGGCATATATCTGCAGTGAAGACTGGCAGAACTGTTGTGCCCCTGCATGCCATCCTTACCAGTCTGCCCACAGTGAGAGGTGTGTTTTTGGAGGCTTGTTTGTACACTTAAACTTTAACCTTTCAACTTAAAACCACCATCTAGCTTTGTTATTGGTAAAGTGCTTATCTTCATGTGTGTGTGTGTGTGTGTGTGTGTGTGTGTGTGTGTGTGTGTGTGTGTGTGTGTGTTGTGTGTGTGTGCATGTGTGTGTGTGTATTCACATTTTACTTACGAAGATTCCTCTAACTGTTATGTTTTTATTTTCGTAGGTCTCCCGGCAATGACTCCAACTCATTTCACCTCTCTTACCAGTAAGTGCAGTTTTATAAAGTTTTGGTCACAGTATGTTATAAATGGTTTTAATATGCATTTAAATATTAAAAGCACCAGTAAAGCAGTAGAGTCCCTTTCAATCCCTATAGCTGCTGGTTACTCTCTTTTAAGCACTGCCAGCCCTGGTAGACTGTGATGAAATTCAGGGTTGATCTGCTATCTTGAAACACACGGGAGCCTCTAGTGTCATTAATGCTACTGTGCTATTGCCAGGTTCTGGTATACTCATGGGTTACACTGTGAAATAAGGGGCATTAATTCCAATGTAAGTATATCTGCATTAACATATTTCCTAGAAAGATCATTTGACGTAAGCATCAATTTAATGAATCAGTCAATACTCATATGGGCTGTGTTTTAAATTTATGATGATGTTTTTGTAAGGGTTAAGTATGATTTTTCATTCTTAAACGTTCCCAGTGATTTATCATGCCTGCCCATGCTTCACTCTATATAGCTGCTTTGGTAACTGGTAATTCTATGTGCTAGTTCGTGTTCGTCAGACATTGCTACTGTAGTAAAAATTCTACAAATGCATTCTTCAGCTGGATGGAAACAGCCGTGCGTGATCAAGCTGCTGTTTGTAAGCTTCTTTAAAGGGTTAGTTAGTCATTTGTTTGGCTGGATATCTGTCAAGGTCTTTTGCTTCCTGTTTGCTGTGGTAAAAAGGGCTTTATATGAGGGTAGGGTGTTTCTGATCAAGAGCCACCTTCAAAAATAACCTTTTTTTTTTTATATTGAAGATGTTTCATCTGTTTTCTGCTGAAGGGAATAAGGGCTGTGCTACAGTAGTAATGAAAATAAAGATGGATTTAACCTTTTCAGATGTTTCTCGGTAGTTGTTTTTATCTATTTAGTTTATTTATTTAAGAGATGTTAAATTAAAAAATCAAATTTGGTGGCTAATGCAGCCTTTGCAGTGTTCAGTCACTTGAAAATGTGTTTTGATTGCTGCTCAACTTTTTAATACATAAAATAAAGATGAATTGTTTCCTCTGGAGCTTCACAAAGAGATCCAATTCCACGGTGTTCTGCTGAAGTGACAAATGACTGACCTACAGTTGCAAGAAAAGGAGAGGCGGCTGAGCTTTCTTGATAGTTTGTGACATTTAGTTAAGTTTATTATTTTCTTGAATTTGACTCACTGGAGTGAAAGATTGTCCTGTCAAGTTACTGCCTCTCCTTGTTTCTTTCAGTGCTGACTACAGTGGCCTGCTTTGGAGACATAAGAACATAAGAACATAAGAACATAAGAAAGTTTACAAACGAGAGGAGAACATTCGGCCCATCTTGATCGTTTGGTTGTTATAGCTTATTGATCCCAGAATCTCATCAAGCAGCTTCTTGAAGGTCCCCAGGGTGTCAGCTTCAACAACATTACTGGGGAGTTGATTCCAGACCCTCACAATTCTCTGTGTAAAAAAGTGCCTCCTATTTTCTGTTCTGAATGCCCCTTTGTCTAATCTCCATTTGTGACTCCTGGTCCTTTTTTCTTTTTTCAGGCTGAAAAAGTCCGTTGGGTCGACACTGTCAATACCTTTTAGAATTTTGAATGCTTGAGATAGGTCGCCACGTAGTCTTCTTTGTTCAAGACTGAACAGATTCAATTCTTTTAGCCTGTCTGCATATGACATGCCTTTTAAGCCCGGAATAATTCTGGTCGCTCTTCTTTGCACTCTTTCTAGAGCAGCAATATCTTTTTTATAGCGAGGTGACCAGAACTGAACACAATATTCAAGATGAGGTCTTACTAGTGCATTCTACAGTTTTAAGATTACTTCCCTTGATTTAAATTCAACACTTTTCACAATGTATCTGAGCATCTTGTTAGCCTTTTTTATAGCTTCCCCACATTGTCTAGATGAAGACATTTCTGAGTCAACAAAAACTCCTAGGTCTTTTTCATAGATTCCTTCTCCAATTTCAGTATCTCCCATATGATATTTATAATGTACATTTTTATTTCCTGCGTGCAGTACCTTACACTTTTCTCTATTAAATGTCATTTGCCATGTGTCTGCCCAGTTCTGAATCTTGTCTAGATCATTTTGAATGACCTTTGCTGCTGCAACAGTGTTTGCCACTCCTCCTACTTTTGTGTCGTCTGCAAATTTAACAAGTTTGCTTACTATACCAGAATCTAAATCATTAATGTAGATTAGGAATAGCAGAGGACCTAATACTGATCCCTGTGGTACACCGCTGGTTACCACACTCCATTCTGAGGTTTTTCCTCTAATCAGTACTTTCTGTTTTCTACATGTTAACCACTCCCTAATCCATGTACATGTGTTTCCTTGAATCCCAACTGCGTTCAGTTTGAGAATTAATCTTTTGTGCGGGACTTTGTCAAAAGCTTTCTGGAAATCTAAATAAACCATGTCATATGCTTTGCAATTATCCATTATCGATGTTGCATCCTCAAAAAAATCAAGCAAGTTAGTTAGACACGATCTCCCTTTCCTAAAACCATGTTGACTGTCTCCCAGGACCCTGTTACCATATAGGTAATTTTCCATTTTGGATCTTATTATAGTTTCCATAAGTTTGCATATAATAGAAGTCAGGCTTACTGGTCTGTAGTTACCTGGTTCAGTTTTGTTTCCCTTTTTGTGGATCGGTATTACGTTTGCAATTTTCCAGTCTGTCGGTACCACCCCTGTGTCAAGAGACTGCTGCATGATCTTGGTTAGCGGTTTGTAAATTACTTCTTTCATTTCTTTGAGTACTACTGGGAGGATCTCATCCGGCCCAGGGGATTTGTTTATTTTAAAAGCTCCTAGTCCCTTTAACACTTCTGCCTCAGTTATGCTAAAGTTATTTAAAACTGGATAGGAACTGGATGACATGTGGGGCATGTTGTCAGTATCTTCCTTTGTAAAAACTTGTGAAAAGTAATCATTTAATATATTTGCTATTTTTTTTTCTTCATCTACGATTTTGCCATTTGTATCTCTTAAACATTTAATCTCCTCTTTGAATGTTCTCTTGCTGTTGTAATATTGGAAAAACATTTTGGAATTGGTTTTAGCTCCCTTAGCAATGTTCATTTCTATTTCTCTCTTGGCCTTTCTAACTTCCTTTTTGACTTGCGTTTGCAGTTCTGTGTACTCTTTCTGCGTACTTTCTTTTTGTCCTTTTTTAATGCTCTGTAAAGTGCCTTTTTTTGCTGAATATTTTTTTTAATTGATCTATTAAACCATTTTGGCAATTTAGTTTTACATTTAGATTTGTCTACTTTAGGGATGTAATTGTTTTGTGCCTCTACTACTACATTTTTGAAGAACAACCATCCTTCTTCTGTGGGTGTTTTCTCTATTTTACTCCAATCTACTTCTGTTAGTCTCTGTTTCATACCTTCATAGTTTGCTTTTCTAAAATTGTAAACCTTAGCTTTAGTCATTACTTTTGGGGTTTTAAAAAACACTTCAAATGAGACCATGTTGTGGTCTGAGTTTTCCAGTGGTTCTCTGACCTCTGTTTTAGAGTCTTCGTTATTTGAAAAGACTAAATCAAGGCATGCCTCCCCTCTAGTCAGTGCCTTGACAAATTGTGTTAGGAAGCAGTCATTTGTCATTTCCACCATTTCAATTTCATCCTTCGTGCTACCCACCGGTGAAGAAGCTCAAGGGCTCTCACAGCCCCAGTGAAGGGGCTCCAGGGTGAACACAGCCCCCAGTGAAGAGGCTCCAGGGTGATCACAGCCCCAAGTGAAGGAGCTCATCTGACATTTTAGATATTTGGGCAGAAATATAATCCATGCTTGGAAAATTTGCATGCACTTGCATTTTGAAACAGTGCTTCACCCAGTGATGCCTCTATGATACAGGTTTTTTGTAACCTCAAAAAATATATTTTAAAAATGATTGCAGCACAGGGATAATAATGTTTTCTTAATAGACTAGCACATCACATTTTAAACAAGGCTTTAATAGTTGTGTTTTGATGTACAGTAAACACAACCTATGCCTTTAAAAGTGACATATATCTGCAGTGAAGACTGGCAGAACTGTTGTGCCCCTGCATGCCATCCTTGCCAGTCTGCCCACAGTGAGAGGTGTGTTTTTGGGAGGCTTGTTTGTACACTTAAACTTTAACCTTTCAACTTAAAACCACCATCTAGCTTTGTTATTGGTAAAGTGCTGTTCTTCGTGTGTGTGTGTGTGTGTGTGTGTGTGTGTGTGTGTGTGTGTGTGCGTGTGCGTGTGCATGTGTGTGTGTGTATTCGCATTTTGCTTACGAAGATTCCTCTAACTGTTATGTTTTTATTTTCGTAGGTCTCCCGGCAATGACTCCAACTCATTTCACCTCTCTTACGGGTAAGTGCAGTTTTATAAAGTTTTGGTCACAGTATGTTATAAATGGTTTTAATGTGCATTTAAATATTAAAAGCACCAGTAAAGCAGTAGAGTCCCTTTCAATCCTTGTAGCTGCTGGTCACTCTCTTTTAAGCAGTGCCAGCCCTGGTAGACTGTGATGAAACAGCAATGTTAGCGCTCGTGGTTTTACTGAGGGTAGAGATTAGCAACTCCTTCTCACATTCCTTGAGATGCTTGCTTTTTGTTCACAAACTTCTATTTCTAGTTTCCTGGGTTAATTCTAAAAGGTATTGAGCCCCAAGTGTCGACCCAAGGGACATTTTAGAAATTTGGGCAGAAATATAATCCATGCTTGGAAAATTTGCATGCACTTGCCTTTTGAAACAGTGCTTCACCCAGTGATGCCTCTATGATACAGGTTTTTTGTAACCTCAAAAAATATATTTTAAAAATGATTGCAGCACAGCGATAATAATGTTTTCTTAATAGACTAGCACATCACATTTTAAACAAGGCTTTAATAGTTGTGTTTTGATGTACAGTAAACACAACGAGCATGCCTTTAAAAGTGGCATATATCTGCAGTGAGGACTGGCAGAACTGTTGTGTCCCTGCATGCCATCCTTGCCAGTCTGCCCACAGTGAGAGGTGTGTTTTTGGAGGCTTGTTTGTACACTTAAACTTTAACCTTTCAACTTAAAACCACCATCTAGCTTTGTTATTGGTAAAGGCAGTCACTCTGTGTGTGTGTGGGTTGTGCGTGGGGTTCTACTGGCTGGAAATATCTCTGGTTCAAGAGACTCTGACTGACATCTTTTTATTTTCGTAGGTCTCCCGGCAACGACTCCAACTCATTTCACCTCTCTTACCAGTAAGTGCAGTTTTATAAAGTTTTGGTCACAGTATGTTATCGTGGTTTTAATGTGCATTTAAATATTAAAAGCACTAGTAAAGCAGGAGAGTCCCTTTCAATCCACATAGCTGCTGGTCACTCTCTTTTAAGCAGTGCTAGCCCTGGTAGACTGTGATGAAACAGCAATGTTAGCGCTCGTGGTTCTACTGAGGGTAGAGATTAGCAACTCCCTCACACATTCCTTGAGATGCTTTCTTTTGGTTCACAAACTTCTATCTCTAGTTTCCTGGGTTAATTTATTAATTAAAGTAACAGAATTGCAATAGGTTGTCCTGGAAATGGCCCCTGTGTTATTAATCCCTATTGTATTATTCCAGAATGGGTAATCCCTAACCCCCTTTTATCCAGCACTATATTTCACCCCAGAGTACTCTAACAATGATCAGGGTAAATGTTCTGACCCACATGATAATAATGTCCTACAGTCATCAAGGAATCTATGAAAAAGACCTAGGAGTTTTTGTTGACTCAGAAATGTCTTCATCTAGACAATGTGGGGAAGCTATAAAAAAGGCTAACAAGATGCTCGGATACATTGTGAAAAGTGTTGAATTTAAATCAAGGGAAGTAATGTTAAAACTGTACAATGCACTAGTAAGACCTCATCTTGAATATTGTGTTCAGTTCTGGTCACCTCGCTATAAAAAAGGTATTGCTGCTCTAGAAAGAGTGCAAAGAAGAGCGACCAGAATATTCCGGGATTAAAAGGCATGTCATATGCAGACAGGCTAAAAGAACTGAATCTGTTCAGTCTTGAACAAAGAAGACTACGTGGTGACCTAATTCAAGCATTCAAAATTCTAAAAGGTATTGACAGTGTCGACCCAAGGGACTTTTTCAGCCTGAAAAAAGAAACAAGGACCAGGGGTCACAAATGGAGATTAGACAAAGGGGCATTCAGAACAAAAAATAGGAGGCACTTTTTTACACAGAGAATTGTGAGGGTCTGGAATCAACTCCCCAGTAATGTTGTTGAAGCTGACACCCTGGGATCCTTCAAGAAGCTGCTTGATGAGATTTTGGGGTCAATAAGCTACTAACAACCAAATGAGCAAGATAGGCCGAATGGCCTCCTCTCGTTTGTAAACTTTCTTATGTTCTTATGTTCTTATATTCTACAGTTCCTAATTGTTCTCTGTTTCTCCAGAGCTGCCCCAGGCTACACTCACCCTGGAGCCTCCACTCCCAGAGATATTCACCGGGGAGGCAGTCACTCTGAGGTGTGGGGTTCAGGGGGGTTCTGCTGGCTGGAAATATCTCTGGTTCAAAGACAGTGAGGACACTCCAGTGCTCCAGACTGCGGGCTGCAGTATAACTGATCACAGCTACACCATCACTGCAGCTGCTGTATCTGACCAGGGCCAGTACTGGTGTCGAGGACACAGAGCAGATGAGCCACTCTCCTCACAGCTCAGTGATAAAGTGATATTAAACATAACTGGTGAGTTCATTACATACCCAACTACACTCAACAGTGCTCACTCAATAGGTGCGAGTGTTAAAACACAGTGCAGTTTAATATTATATCATTGCTGCAGTTTCACAAATGTTCAATTTGTTTCCCAGAGATGGTCCTGCTTCCAGCAGGAGGGACAGTCTTGAGTCAGGTTCTGCTCTCAGTGAGTCTGTGAAATCCACTACAGGATCCTTTATGCATTTCTGCACATCACAGGTGTGGCTGACATTCTTTAAAAGCCTGATACCTGTAAAAAACATAAACTTTGTTAGCCGGGCTCCCATCTTTGCATTCTCTTTCCCATCATCAGTGGGAAAACTCCAAAGAAATGAAGCTGGTTCTCTCAAAGAGCCATGCATCTCTGCAACACACACCTTTCAGTCAAAAAAGGTGCTCACACCTTGTACAAGAGAGGAAGGGTTTTAGGGTCACACAGGACACGGAATTGTAATTAACCCCATCCCTGCCAAGTGTTGTTATTATGAGTAGAAACAGGTCACTGAAACACTCCAGTTGTTGGAATAGTGTATTAATAATAGATAGATTCTCACCATATTGTATTTTCTTGAGGAATAATATAGGATACAAACAGTAGAGGGAGAGGAGTGCTGAGTGCTGTCTGATCTTCTCTGATCTTCTGTCTCTACAGAACGACCCCAGGCTGTGCTGACCCAGGAGCCTGCATGGACACAGCTATACGAATCAGAGAGTGTTACACTGAGATGTCAGGTTCCGGGGCATTACAGTGGCTGGACATTTACATGGTACAAAGATGGGATAAACCAGGATTCCTACAACAGAATAGATGGTGATAGATACACAATTAGCTCTATTACTCAATACCACAGTGGGAAATATACCTGTAAAGGTGAAAGGAGAGATAACATATCGTACTCTAAAACAAGCGATGCTCTCACACTGACAGTATCAGGTAAGTCATTTCAAACACTCTGAATGCTAACATTCTGATCCTCTCCTCTACTGCAGACCTTTCCTTCTGCTTCCTCTTCCTCCTTTTACCTCTCCATCTCAGTATCCCTTGACTGCCACTCTCTCTCCATCCCCTTCTGCTAAAAAGCTAGGTGTTATTCTTACCCCCTCCCTCTCCTTCTCTCAACACATCCCCTCACTTGCTCTCCTTCTCTCAACACATTCTCTTGTATTTCCCTGATGCACACTTGCTGCTTCTTTCTTAGCAACATCTGAACGGACATCTTATACCGTGTTCCACTGGTCAGAAGCTTCATAGCCCAGGCTTGGGAAACTGGTTACATCTGGGCAAGGGGCCAAGGTCAGTCAAAAGGAGCCTAATGGCTACAAACTTAAGGAGGAGAAAGTTGTGATAAACCATTGATTTACGCAGGACTAGATGGTGTATTGAAACCTGACAATAAGGAAGCTCTGTAACTCCTCATCGCGTTCAAATGTGGGATGGTCTTCATCTAGGCGTATAAAAACTTAACATGCTTTGACTCTACATAGAAAGAGTGCAAAAATCAACCGACCTAAACTTCCTGGGCTTAATAAGGCATCTGATATTCAGAATAGACACTGGTGTCTTAGACAATTGGGGAAGCTATCCACCCAACCCCTAGTCCAAGCTTGCTATTATTGCTCCAGATTGGACTACTGGTCTCAGTAATGTTCTTCTTTCTGGTCTCCCTGCTTCAGCAATCCGCCCCTTTCACCTCATTCAAAATTCTGCTGCTTGTCTTGTATTCTCCCAACCTCGCTATTCTCATGCTACCCCTCTGCATCGCACCCTCTACTGGCTACCTATCTCTGCTTGCATTCAATTCAAGACCCTTGTTTTCGTCTACCGCTCTCTTCACCACAACGGCCCCTCCTACCTCCAGTCCCTCATGTCTTCCTACACCCCCCTCTCACCCTCTCAGCTCCTTTAGTGCCGACAGGTCATGCCTTCCCTCCTCTCTCCATCCTCCGGTGCCCGCTCCTTCTCTTCCCTCGCCCCTCTGTGGTGGAACCAGCTACCGGAGACCTTCAGGACTGCTCTGTCTCTCATTGTCTTCCACCGCCTCCTCAAGACCCATCTGTTTAGATCCAACTTGTAGATCTCTGGCTCGACCCCTCCTGCTATGCACTGGACTTCCCTGCCCTACACACCACGTTACTGGATCCTCAGCTAATACACTATCCTTGCACTATTGTTCTACTAATATGTCACTGTAGAGATAACTTGTTGTAATCATAACTTATTGCATCCCAGTTCATATTATATTTTAGTATTATTTGCACTGTAAACTATACTGTATTATATTGCTTGCATTGTAATCCTGTACTGCCCTTCTACACCTGGATACCTGCCAAATAAATACATAATAATAATAATAATAATAATATAATAATAATAATAATAATAATAATAATAATAATAATAAGAACAGACCCCAGGCGGGGCGCTCTGTCTCCCTACTGTCTTCCTACCTGAGTGCTGTCTGCCCCTGCCTCCTCTCTTTCTTCCTGCATTTTCACCACAAACACACACTGGGAAGGTATTCCGTGTCCCTCTGGGATTACACATGCACATGGAAAGTATCTACAATAGTTACATAATAACAAGTGGTTTTAAAGTTTGCACTATTACAGAATCTAGTGGGTAAAGTTTTTTTTTGAATGTAAGAGGGAAATGTGCACTGCAATAATTCTGTTGTCTCCTCTAATTTAGCTGACAAGCCAAAGTCTGCACTGACCCGGGAGCCTGCAAGAGAGATATTCGAAGGAGACACAGTGACCCTGAGCTGTAGGGTTGAGGGGGGCTCTGATGGCTGGAGATATCTCTGGTATAAAGACAGTCAGTCCAGTACTCCAGTGTACCAGACTGACAGCAGCAGTGGAACTGGAGCCGGATACACAATCAGTGCTGCTGCTGTGTCTCACAGTGGAGAGTACTGGTGTCGAGCTGAAAGGGGGAGCAAACCGTTTTACTCACAATACAGCAATGCTGTCAGGATACAAGTATCACGTGAGTGACTGAACTGAGCCTGTAAGAAAGATGGCAGCCAGCCGTAGATAAAATTCATTAAAAAAAATCTCAGGATTAGAGCAAAGGAAAACTACTTTGTAGCTCTATTTCCTTTAAATTAAAATAGATATGATGAAGAAACAAAGTTATCTGACTGATTATTTACTGCTTTTAATTAATATATTTTTAAAGAGCAAATTATGTTTATCATTAAAGTCCTCTTTCTCTCTTTGTTTCCTTAGAGCTGTTCAGCACACCCACTCTGACAGTGAAACCTGGTGCCTCAGTGTGGGAGGGAGAGGATGTGTCTCTGCAGTGTGGGGCTCAGATATATAAACAGGGCACACAGCTGCAGTACCGCTATAGCAAAGACAATGAGGATCTGAGAGGAGCTGGATCACAGTACTCAATCCCAGCGGCAGGGCTGAGAGACACAGGGAGATACCAGTGTGAGGTGGAGGCAGCAGGGACGGGGGTGAAGAAAAGGAGTGATTCTGTGGCACTGACTGTGAAAGGTTAGTCAAGAGATATTTATTGTTAAAAAACATGGAATGATGTTGCTCTCTTTATGCACCACATTACTGGATCCTCAGCTAATACACTATCCTCGCACTATTAAACTACTAATATGACACTGTATGCGATAACTTGCTGTAATCATAACTTATTGCATCCTAGTTCATATTATATTTTAGTATTATTTGCACTTACTGTAAACTACTATCTAAACAGTTTTTTCTCTAATTAATAACAAGGCAGGCTAAGCCTGATCCCTCGTCGTCAAAAATAATTAATAATAAAAAATAAAACCAAATATAATGTAATCAAAATCCAGACGGGGCGCTCTGTCTTCTAACTGTCTTCCTACCTGAATGCTGTGTGCTCCTGCCTCCTCTCTTTCTCCCTGCATTTTCACCACAAACACACTGAGAGAGTTCCCCTGTTTCCTCCTCTCCTCCGCCCTTCTTTCCTTCTCATCGGTGTGAGTGCTGTCTGCCCCTCTGTTCCATTTCTGTAAACTTCACACACTGAGAGGATTCCTCAATCTAGCCTGAACTGTGTGGGCCTTCTCATCAGTGAGACTGAGTACCCCCTGTATCTGTCTCCCTCTATCCTTTCACAAACACACACTGGGAAGGTATTCCATGTCCCTCTTTCATCTACTTTGGACATGGAATTTATCTACAACTTCAGTTACATAATAACAAGTGGTTTTAAAGTTTGCACAATTACAGAATCTAGTGGGTAAAGTTTTTTTTTGAATGAAAGATGGAAATGTGCACTTAAAGCTGTTGGAAACCGTTTTACTCACAATACAGCATGCTGTCATGATGACAAGTATCAGGCGAGTAACTGAACTGAGTGTGGGAGAAGTTTTGGTCAAGCAAGTGTTACTATTGAAGAGCATAGACAGCAGAGCTTTACCAGGAAAACTGAAACTGGTGTGCTTTCAGTTTGGTCTACTGCCAAGACTGCTGTGGCCACTGACTGTGTTTAGGTTTCCTTGACAACAAAATGAGAAGCTGGAAGCTTTAATCAGTTCATACGTCAGGAAATGGTTGGGACAGTATCCAAACAGAAAAATACACTGCAGCTTAATCTCTGATTAAGCACCTCTGCAGTTTAAGTGAGCCAAAGGTGCTGGAAAGACATTAGTAAATTCAGGTGACTGAAACACTCCAGTTGTTGGAATAGTGTATTAAAGCTGTGGAAGATTCTAAGGCTGCCCTTCGAATTGAGAGATATTATGGGGCAAGTTCAACATGGAGAAAGGAGGTTTTGGTCTCAGTTCATCTCCTCTTACATGACACAAGGCAACCCCGTCTCAACGGAGGAAGCTGGTAGTCTATGAGGTGCAAAAGCAGGGGGAGAGGATCAGGTGTGTAAAGGCCGTTTCCCAGGCCAAGCAGGGAGAATGGATGAGATGGGAGAGTGTGGAACAACGCAAGACGGCTGGCAAGACCTATGGACAATGGAACAGAGATGATCAGTTTCCTCATCAGATCAGCATACGATGATTCCCATCACCACAGAACCTAAACCTCTGGGTGGGTGAGGATCCCTCATGTCCTTTGTGTTCATCACCTGACCACATTAAGGAACATTTTGACAGGATGAAAGGTGGGTCTTAGCCAAGGACAGTTTACTCTAAACCATGACCAGGTGATGCAATGTTTGGCCTTAGCATTGGAAGACAAGAGTAACCTGACCAATAAGTTGCCACCAGTTCCATCAAAGCATTACACACAAAAGACAATATTCCTCCATCCAGGAGAGCAACCACCAAGAAAAGGTGTTAAAACCAAGCCTTGCTCAGGACAACTGCCTCCTCTCTTTCTCCCTGCTAGAGACAGGAAGATGCTGGCAGATGTTGGTCAACGGCTTATTTTTCACCTGAGATTGCCACCACTAACCTTCGACCAGACATTGTCTTGTGATCTAGATCAGCACGCCTTGTTCATCTGGTAGAGTTAACAGTGCCATGGGAAGATGCTGTGGATGAGGCGTATGAGAGGAAGAAACTTCGTTATGCTCAACTAGCTGCTGAAGCGGAACAGCGAGGATGGAGATTCCAAGATTACCCAGTGGAGGTGGGTTGTTGAGGATTTGTGGCACACTCTACAATAGTTTCTCAGAGAAGTGGGTTCAGTGGCCAAGAGTTGCGAATCACAGTGAAAAACTTATTTGAAGCAGCAGAAAGGAGCAGCAGCTGGCAGATATGTACCCTACTTAGCTCAATCCAGACGGTTGTCATGCTGATGCGCTGGGGAGACCGCACTGGGTTGATATTCGAAGGAGCCAGCAGTGCAGTCATTGTGTGTGCTGATGCGCTGGAGAGGCAAAATGAGCTGATCCCTGGAGCCAGCATTACACTTCAGCAATCAACACCAGACAGAAGGATATCTACATCATCAGATGGAAAACAACTCAAATGGATGGAGAGGCAGATGGATCACATTAGTTTACTGCAAAGCTACGTCTTAGTTGGTGCTTATCTTGGTGAGAGCAGAGTTCAAATCAGCATGAAGTTCAACATCTACTCTCATGTAATGGAAATCAATCAAACCATGTGGCTGAGACTTGATTGATGATCAATTAATCAATCAAGACCCAGACAGATTCCACATGTGTATTTGGCAAGGATGGGGGTAATTAACCCCATACCTTCCAAGTGTCGTTATTATGAGTAGAAACAGCTAACAGAAACACTCCAGTTGGTGGAATTCTAACATTCTGATCATATTCTAATCATCTCTATTGTAGACCTTTCCTTCTGCTCCCTCTCCCTCTATCCCCATTCTTAACAACATCTACCAAATCTACAGCTACCTATCTCTGCTGCATTCAGTTGGGAAGATGTGTCCTGCATTCTTGCCTACAGCTCTCTTCACCACAATGCCCCCTCTTAGCTGCAGTCCCTCTTGTCTCCCTACACCCAATCTCTGCTCTGACAGGAACTTGCCATGCTTTCCCTCCACTCTCCATCCTCCTGTGCCCGCTGCTTCTCTTCCCTAGCCCCTCTGTGGTGGAACCAGCTACCGAAGGACTTCAGAACTGCTCTCTGCCTTCCACCGCCTCTGCAAGACCCATCTATTTAGACTGCACTTGTAGATCTCTTGATCTGCCTCTCCTAATATGCACTGGACTTCCCTGACCTAATACACCACGTTACTGGATCCTCAGCTAATACACTATCCTCGCACTATTGTTCTACTAATATGTCACTGTAGAGATAACTTGTTGTAATCATAACTTATTGCATCCTAGTTCATATTATATTTTAGTGGTATTATTTGCACTTACTGTAAACTATACTGTATTTAAATATTTAGCTTGCATTGTAACCCTGTACAGCCCTTCAACACCTGGATACCTGCCAAATAATAAAATAATAATAAATAATAATAATAATAATAATAATAATAATAATAATAATAATAATAATAATAATAATAATAATAATAATAATAATAATAATAACAACAACAACAGACGGGGCGCTCTGTATCCCTACTGTCTTCCTACCTGAGTGCTGTGTGCCCCTGCCTCCTCTCTTTCTCCTTGCATTTTCACCACAAACACACTGAGAGAGTTCCCCTGTTTCCTCCGCTCCTCCGCCCTTCTTTCCTTCTCATCGGTGTGAGTGCTGTCTGCCCCTCCATTCCATTTCTGTCACCTTCACACACTGAGAGGATTCCTCAATCTACACTGAACTGTTCCTGCCTTCTCATCAGTGAGACTGAGTACCCCCTCTCTGTCTCCCTCTATCCTTTCACAAACACACACTGGGAAGGTATTCCATGTCCCTCTGGGATACACATGCACATGGAAAGTATCTACAATAGTTACATAATAACAAGTGGTTTTAAAGTTTGCACAATTACAGAATCTAGAGGATAAAGTTTTTATTTGAATCAAGATGGAAATGTGCACCTAATGCTGTTGTCTCCTCTATTTCAGTGGACACTCCGAAGCCTGTACTGTCTCAGGAGCCTGCAGGAGAGATATTCGAAGGAGACACAGTGACCCTGAGCTGTAGGGTTGAGGGGGGCTCTGATGGCTGGAGATATCTCTGGTATAAAGACAGTCAGTCCAGTACTCCAGTGTACCAGACTGACAGCAGCAGTGGAACTGGAGCCGGATACACAATCAGTGCTGATGCTGTGTCCCACAGTGGAGAGTACTGGTGTCGAGCTGAAAGAGGGAGCAAACCGTTTTACTCACAATACAGCAATGCTGTCAGGATACGAGTATCACGTGAGTAACTGAACTGAGTGTGATGAGGAATCTTTTGCTCAAACCCAATTGTTACTATTATAGACAGCAGAACAGGAGAGAGCACATGAAGCCATGACTGGTGTGGTGTACAAAGCGAATGTCCAGACAGTATTCCAAGTGCAAAACATCCATGTTTATTTTACAAAACAAAATAAGAAAGCCGCCCCTTTACCAGCGATGGTATCGGGGGTACACAGTGGGTTACAGTTCCAAACAGAAAAATACACCCCACAATTAACCGTGATTAAGCACCTCTGCAGCTGAGAAAGAGTTAAAGGTGCCGCTATTATGAGTAAAAGCAGGTCACTGAAACACTCCAGTTGTTGGAATAGTGTATTAATAATACATAGATTCTTACCATATTGTATTTCCTTGAGGAATAATATAGGATACAAACAGGAGGGGGAGAGGAGTGCTGAGTGCTGTCTGATCTTCTCTGATCTTCTGTCTCTACAGAACGACCCCAGGCTGTGCTGACCCAGGAGCCTGCATGGACACAGCTATACGAATCAGAGAGTGTTACACTGAGATGTCAGGTTCAGGGGCATTACACTGACTGGAGAATCACATGGTACAAAGATGGGAGGAAAGTTCCAGTATACGAGGATTATTACAGAAGAATAGATGGTGATAGATACACAATTAGCTATGTTACTAGATACCACAGTGGGAAATATACCTGTAAAGGTGAAAAGAGAGATAACATATCGTACTCTAAAACAAGCGATGCTCTCACACTGACAGTATCAGGTAAGTCCAAAGACTCTGAATTCTAACATTCTGATCCTCTCCTCTATTGTAGACATCAGACGGGGCACTCTGTCTCCCTACTGTCTTCCTACCTGAGTGCTGTGTGCCCCTGCCTCCTCTCTTTCTCCCTGCATTTTCACCACAAACACACTGAGAGAGTTCCCCTGTTTCCTCTGCTCCTCCGCCCTTCTTTCCTTCTCATCGGTGTGAGTGCTGTCTGCCCCTCCATTCCATTTCTGTCACCTTCACACACTGAGAGGATTCCTCAATCTACACTGAACTGTTCCTGCCTTCTCATCAGTGAGACTGAGTACCCCCTCTCTGTCTCCCTCTATCCTTTCACAAACACACACTGGGAAGGTATTCCATGTCCCTCTGGGATACACATGCACATGGAAAGTATCTACAATAGTTACATAATAACAAGTGGTTTTAAAGTTTGCACAATTACAGAATCTAGAGGGTAAAGTTTTTTTTTGAATGTAAGAGGGAAATGTGCACTCCACTAATTCTGTTGTCTCCTCTAATTTAGCTGACAAGCCAAAGCCTGCACTGACCCGGGAGCCTGCAGGAGAGATATTCGAAGGAGACACAGTGACCCTGAGCTGTAGGGTTCTGGGGGGCTCTGATGGCTGGAGATATCTCTGGTATAAAGACAGTCAGTACAGTACTCCAGTGTACCAGACTGACAGCAGCAGTGGAACTGGAGCCGGATACACAATCAGTGCTGCTGCTGTGTCTCACAGTGGAGAGTACTGGTGTCGAGCTAAAAGGGGGAGCAAACCGTTTTACTCACAATACAGCAATGCTGTCAGGATACAAGTATCACGTGAGTGACTGAACTGAGCCTGTAAGAAAGATGTCAGCCAGCCGTAGAGAAAATTAATTTAAAAAGTCTCAGTATTTGACCAAAAGAAGATTAATTTGTAGCTCTATTTCCTTTAAATTAAAATAGATATGATGCAGAAACAAAGTTATTTTACTGCTTTTAATTAATATTATTTTAAAGAGCAAATTAAGTTTATCATTAAAGACCCCCTTTCTCTTTATATTAATTTCCTTTTATTTATTTATCTTTATCTAAATGGCAGGGAACACTGCAATTAAATCATCTTTATATTTCTCCAGCGCTGCCCCAGACTACACTCACCCTGGAGCCTCCATTCCCAGAGATATTCACCAGGGAGGTGTTACACTGAGATGTGGGTTCAGGGGGGTTACACTGACTGGAGATATCTCTGGTACAAAGACAGTGAGGACAGTTCCAGTGCTCCAGACTTATGGCAGCAGTATAGATGGTCACAGATACACCATCATGCAGCTCTGTATCTGACTAGGAATAAGTACAGTGGAGGAAATACCTGTAAAGGAGAAGCCACTCTACTCACAGCTCCCATCGTACTCTATTACACATAAAAGCTCTCACACTAACAGGTCAGGTAAGTCCAAAGACTCTGAATTTTTCACTGCTGATCCTCTGCGTCTATATGTAGCGCTCAGACAATAGCGCCCTGTCTCACTACTGCCTTCCTACCTGGGTGCAATGTGTGTCCCTGCCTCCTCTCTTTCTCCCTGCATTTTCACCACAATGTTTCAGAGAGTTCCCCTGTTTCCTAGTTTCCTCCACAATCCAAAGAAATTCTCATCGGTGTGATGCTGTCTGCCCTTTAAATCCATACATTAAAATACTTTCACACACTGAGAGGATTCCTCAATCTACACTGAACTGTTCCTGCCTGCGCCCTGTGTCAGCTGGGACTGCTCCAACCCACTCTCTGTAAAAGATCTATCAGATAATGATATGTACTGTATAAAAGGTATGATCATTATCCCTCTGCTAAATTTGCAGGGGGTTTGAATGCTTCTCTCGAATTCGGCTAATAGGAGCACAAGATGAGGTTTTCAGTGTTGTGGCATTCTTTGGGTATTCCATGATTCTAGACCGTGGGTATCAAACAATAACCAATATTAACAACAAACCAATAGGAATGTTCTCTTTTAAAGCCTTCTTTTATTAATCAAATCAAGCTTGCAATGCTGCAAAACCCGGGAGCGTTTTAGAGAGATATTCGAAGGAGACTCAGTGACCCTGAGCTGTTGGCAGGGGGGACTCTGATAAATGGAGATATCCTGGTATAAAGACAGTCAGTCTGGTACTCCAGTGTACCAGACTGACAGCAGCAGTGGAACTGGAAGGATACAAATCAGAGCTGATGCTGTGTTCACATTGGAGAGTACTGGTGCTGAGGAAAAAGGGGGAGCAAACCGTTTTACTCACAATACAGCAGTGCTGTCAATATACAAGTATCAGGTGAGTGACTGAACTGAGCCAGAAAGATGCGGCAGCAACCAGGCCCAGGAAGTTAATTTAAAAAGTCTCAGTATTATACCAAAAGAAGATTAATTTGTAGCTCTATTTCCTTTAAATTAAAATAGATATGATGCAGAAACAAAATCATTTGACCACCTTTACCATTAATATTATTTTAAAGAGCAAATTAAGTTTATCATTAAAGACCCCCTTTCTCGTATATTAATTTCCTTTTATTTATTTACACTTTATCTAAATGGCAGGGAACACTGCAATTAAATCACCTTTATATTTCTCCAGCGCTGCCCCAGACTACACTCACCCTGGAGCCTCCAGATCCCAGAGATACTCCACCAGAGATGCTTTTCAGAGCCAGAGGGGAGCTATCCAAGGATACCTTGCACCGCCCAACAATCGCTCCGCTCAATCAATGACAATCAATCAATCAATCTTTGCTTGCTTTCCTTATCGCCTGGGGTTGCATAATGCTCCACTTCAAATGGGAATAACTGGTGTTTACTTTTTGTTTTAGAGGGTTGTAAAGGATCTGATAATAAAATCCGCCTCCGCCAGGATACATTTAAATACTTTTAAAAAGAGCCCAGACCTGCCAAATGTACAGGTAGTAAAAAAAACACCTACACTACTTACACGCCTGTCCTGCCACACACCTCACCCTCCTCGTGGTGGTTACCTCCTCCCTTGATTAACTCCATGCCACGGGGGTCAGAGGGAATGTCGGAGCTCAGCCAGCCCCTGTTTGTGACCTGGTGGACAGGCTGCCCTCACCAACCCAGACATATGTAATATGCCTTTTCCAATGAAGGCTACTTTACTGCACTCACACTTTTGTAAGCTATACAGGGAAGACTGGGTTAGAATATGCATTCACTAAAATAAAGAGGTGTGCGATTCGGACTGTTGCCTTTCCCAATGAAGGCTACTCTTTTCAATCAAACCAGTCTAATAAATAACAAACGCGAAGGGTGCAGGAAGTGTCTCATTCATGCTATAGGAAAGATTATGGACTGCCTCTTTATTGTGTCTTAAATAAGCAACGTGTCTTTGGATGTCAGCGGTTGCTCGCTAATGTGTGGGATTACTCTTAGCACACAAGGAACATTCAGTATATAATCTCTCTGTATGGCTGTTTGAAGTCGTGTATCCA
>NC_054587.1:1709046-1721605 GCF_017654505.1 Polyodon spathula
CCTTGTCCATTCCAGAATTGTAAAACTACACCTAAAAACAAGGTTTAATTAATTTAATAATGATTTCATAGAGAAAAGTGTAAGGTACTGCATGCAGGCAATAAAAATGTGCATTATAAATACCATATGGGAGATACTGAAATTGAAGAAGGAATCTATGAAAAAGACCTAGGAGTTTATGTTGACTCTGAAATGTCTTCATCTAGACAATGTGGGGAAGCTATAAAAAAGGCCAACAAGATGCTCGGATATATTGTGAAAAGTGTTGAATTTAAATCAAGGGAAGTAATGTTAAAACTGTACAATGCATTAGTAAGACCTCATCTTGAATATTGTGTTCAGTTCTGGTCACCTCGCTACAAAAAGGATATTGCTGCTCTTGAAAGAGTGCAAAGAAGAGCGACCAGAATTATCCCCGGTTTATAAGGCATGTCATATGCAGACAGGCTAAAAGAATTGAATCTATTCAGTCTTGAACAAAGAAGACGACGCGGCGACCTGATTCAAGCATTCAAAATTCTAAAAGGTGTTGACAATGTCGAACCCAGGGGACTTTTTCAACTTGAGAAAAGAAACAAGGATCAGGGGTCATAAATAGAGATTAGGCAAAGAGAATCGTGAGGGTCTGGAATCAACTCCCCAGTAATGTTGTTGAAGCTGACACCCTGGGATCCTTCAAGAAGCTGCTTGATGAGATTCTGGGATCAATAAGCTACTAACAACCAAACGAGCAAGATGGGCCGAATGGCCTCCTCTCGTTTGTAAACTCCTCTCGTTTGTAAACCTTCTTATGTTCTTAATAAAACACATCCTTTGAAGTTGAACTACATGTTGAAGGTGTATCATTAATAATGCAGAACATCCTTTGAAGTTGAACTACATGTTGAAGGTGTATCATTAATAATGCAGAACACTAGTTTAATAAAGCAGTTTATTGGCTACAGAATAGCTCACAAACACATACATAGTTCAGTAATGCACTTCATAAAGTTACACTGTGTGATCAAGCAATCTATTAAATACATGAATTAAATCAAACAATCAATGAGTAATGCATTTGCTTTGAGGTTTTAGAAAATACCCCAGTCAATGGTCATTTTCTCTAAACTACAGCTGCAGTTTGAACAGATATTTACAGTAGTTCTAAGACATGGCAGTCAGACTGGTCTTTAGCAGGACAGTGCAATACTATTCCAGTCAGACTGGTCTTTACAGGACAGTGCAATACTATTCCAGTCAGACTGGTCTTTAGCAGGACAGTGCAATACTATTCCAGTCAGACTGGTCTTTAGCAGGACAGTGCAATACTATTCCAGTCAGACTGGTCTTTAGCAGGACAGTGCAATACTATTCCAGTCAGACTGGTCTTTAGCAGGACAGTGCAATACTATTCCAGTCAGACTGGTCTTTAGCAGGACAGTGCAATACTATTCCAGTCAGACTGGTCTTTAGCAGGACAGTGCTATACTATTCCAGTTCCTGGTCTCCAGTGTGCTGCACACGGCTGGAGAGCTCAATCCCCTCTGCTGACTGCTCCTGATCCTGATCCCAGGTTATCCTGAGACAGATGTCAGAGACACACAAGGAGGGTTCAGAGTTTAACTTCAGCAATAACAACAGCTTTAAAGGATGATGACACTTCTAGGCTCTAGAGTAATCAAGTCTCATTGAAATCACAGAGTGCATTTCAGGGTAAGGAGCAGCAGTGTATCAGCTTTGTGACATTACTGATGAAAGAGTTATTTTTTAATACCCTTGAACTAGAATCAAAGAATAACGATTATGAATCTTTATCATCCGGAAACCAAAAGGCCAAATTAGCCCAACATAGCATTTCAGGACACAGGTCACAAAGTGAAGGGTACTATTAGAGTTTGCAAGAGCGATTCTTAAAGAGCGAATCAGAGAGTTTCCTTCTCCATTTTCAGAGCTGTAAAGGATGATGACAGGCAGAGATAGTGAGTGCTGCCCCCCTATGTGTACACATACTGGCTAATACTGACTTACCTTGACCTACCACCAGCGATACGCAGGAAACCTGGAAAAAAAATATGCAGATTGTTTTCAGTTTGTTTTTTCTAGTTGTGTTATACGTGCATGTATAAACTTGCTAAATGTTTATTTTGGACACTGTAAATTAGCTGTGTATATTTCATATACACATACTGTGACAGGCCAGGTGAAATGTGTGCACTGACTGGGAGTCTCACCTTGGATCCTGCAGTAATGAAGGAGCAGCAGAGTGAACAAAATGAAATGATACAGAGTGAAGCTCACTCTGTAGCCAATAGCAACAGCGCTCTGCCAGGACACTGGGGGAAGGAAGGTACAGTGTGAGTGTGTGCTGGTGACTTCCATACACCTTGACTGAGCTGATAGGTATTCAAGAACATTACACTGTTCACAGTCTCTCTATAGCAACAGCCTTCAACTCACCACTCTGTCTGTCTGCTGTAACTGTCATTTTATTTGAACCATCATTTTCATCACTCAGTTATTGAATACTAATTTGGGTAAATCTGTATGTTTTCATTTTATTGTTTGTCAAAAAGTGGAAAATTATTTTTAAATGTAATTCAACCTATTGTAAAACTAAAGCATTAGAGGGTAACATACACTAATGAATATTGTATAGAAGCACTGCCTGCACAGTGTGTTTGTGTCCAATCCAATGTGTTGATATTGCTGGAGATTCTGTGATCTGTTTATTAGGGGTTACATACTGGCAATATTATGATGCCTACCATAATCTATGAGACCACTTTCAATCATCAAGTCAATTATGAAAAGTTTCTGATCTTACTTTGCACTTCAATTTGTAACTCCTGGCTGCTTTTCCTCACTCCCTGTGACTCCACAGCACACGTGTAGCTCCCAGCATGGCTCTCCTCAGTGCTGGCTATGCTGTACAGTGCAGGGCCAGTGCTATTAATCACAGGCTCCCCGTCTCTCAGAATGGTGTAGTGGAGTTGAGAGCGGGGGGTTTTGTTCATTGTTGCCTCACAGGTCAGGTTAAGAGCCTCTCCCTCCTTCACTGTGGCTCTCGGAGAGGCTGACAGAGTCACCCTGGAGAACAGCTCTGACACAAGACAACAAGAACACAGTCAGAGGGTCTGTGGAGAGTCAAACCAGGTGAAGCCTCTTCCAGCTATAGACAGTGCAGCCTTTAAGGACTGGCATTGTGGTTATAGATACAAAAATGAATGGTTTGACTGTCACATAAATTTGATACACGACTTCAAACAGCCATACAGAGAGATTATATACTGAATGTTCCTCGTGTGCTAAGAGTAATCCCACACATGAGCTGGCAACCACAGACCTCCAAAGACACGTTGCTTATTTAAGACACAATAAAGAGGCAGTCCATAATCTTTCCTATAGCACGAATGAGACACTTCCTGCACACCTCGTATTTCTTATTTATGAGACTGGTTTGATTGAAAAGAGTAGCCTTCATTGGGAAAGGCAACAGTCCGACAGTGGAGAGAAACTTTAGTTTAGTGAATGCATATTCTAACCCAGTCTTCCCTGTATAGCTCTGGCTAGTGTGAGTGCAGTAAAGTAGCCTTCATTGGAAAAGGCATATTACATATGTCTGGGTACTGTTTGGAATTGGAATTCCTCAATCACAGTCAACACATATATCCATCACCAGCATACAACATTAAAAGGCTAAGTAGCTATAAAGAGAAACCCTCTCTAAAACACTTGAAAAGGTTTTGCGCATTGCAAGCTTGATTTGATTAATAAAAGAAGGCTTTAAAAGAGAACATTGCTATTGGTTTGTTGTTAATATTGGTTATTGTTTGATGCCCACGGTCTAGAATCATGGAATACCAAAGATTTTCCCACAACACTGAAAACCTCATTTGCTCCTACTAGCCGAATTTGAGAGAAGCATTCAAACCCCCTGCAAATTTAGCAGAGGGATAATGATCATAATCTTTTATACAGTATTATCATTATCTGTTCAATCTTTTACAGGGTTGTGGTGAGTTGGAGCCTAACCCAGCAGACACAGGGCACAAGGCAGGACTACACCCTTGATGGGATGCCAGTCCATCACAGGGCATCAAACACACAGAGGGCAATTTAGAGTGATCAATCACCCTGAACAGCATGTCTTTGGACTGTGGGAGGAAACTGGAGTACCCAGAAAAAACCCACACAAACACAAGGAGAACATGCAAACTCCACACAGGCAGAACCCTAGACTGGAATCAAACCCAGGACCCTGGCACTGTGAGGCAGCAGCGCTAACCACCACGCCACCGTGACGCTCCTTATACAATACAGTGTACCTAATTAGATTTTTTTTTTACTACCTGTTTTTGTCACTGCTTTTTAAAAGTATTTTAATGTATTTATTTAAAGGGTATTTTATTATCTTATCTTTTACTATTTCTCTAAATTGTTTTGTAAATTATTGTTATTATTATTTGAGGTGATTTATTATGAAACACCCTATATAAGAAATAAAGATTGATTGATTGATTGATTGATTGATTGATTGATTGCAGTTGTAAGATGTGAAACTATAAGGGCCCATTGAAAAGCATCCCTGGTGATTATCTCTGGGAATGGAGGCTCCAGGGTGAGTGTAGTCTGGGGCAGCGCTGGAGAAATATAAAGATGATTTAATTGCAGTGTTCCCTGCCATTTAGATAAAGATAAATAAATAAAAGGAAATTAATATAAAGAGAAAGGGGGTCTTTAATGATAAACTTAATTTGCTCTTTAAAATAATATTAATTAAAAGCAGTAAATAATCAGTCAAATAACTTTGTTTCTGCATCATATCTATTTTAATTTAAAGGAAATAGAGCTACAAAGTAATCTTCTTTTGGTCTAATACTGAGACTTTTTAAATTAATTTTCTCTATGGCTGGCTGCCATCTTTCTTACAGGCTCAGTTCAGTTACTCACCTGATACTTGTAAACTGACAGCACTGCTGTATTGTGAGTAAAACGGTTTGCTCCCCCTTTCAGCTCGACACCAGTACTCTCCACTGTGGGACACAGCATCAGCTCTGATTGTGTATCCGGCTCCAGTTCCACTGCTGCTGTCAGTCTGGTACACTGGAGTACTGGACTGACTGTCTTTATACCAGAGATATCTCCAGCCATCAGAGCCCCCCTCAACCCTACAGCTCAGGGTCACTGAGTCTCCTTCGAATATCTCTCCTGCAGGCTCCCGGGTCAGTGCAGGCTTCGGAGCGCCCACTGAAATAGAGGAGACAACAGCATTAGATGCACATTTCCATCTTACATTCAAAAAAAAACTTTACCCACTAGATTCTGTAATAGTGCAAACTTTAAAACCACTTGTTATTATGTAACTATTGTAGATACTTTCCATGTGCATGTGTATCCCAGAGGGACATGGAATACCTTCCCAGTGTGTGTTTGTGAAAGGATAGAGGGAGACAGAGAGGGGGTACTCAGTCTCACTGATGAGAAGGCAGGAACAGTTCAGTGTAGATTGAGGAATCCTCTCAGTGTGTGAAGGTGACAGAAATGGAATGGAGGGGCAGACAGCACTCACACCGATGAGAAGGAAAGAAGGGCGGAGGAGCGGAGGAAACAGGGGAACTCTCTCAGTGTGTTTGTGGTGAAAATGCAGGGAGAAAGAGAGGAGGCAGGGGCACACAGCACTAAGGTAGGAAGGCAGTAGGGAGACAGAGTGCCCCGTCTGATGTCTACAATAGAGGAGAGGATCAGAATGTTAGAATTCAGAGTCTTTGGACTTACCTGATACTGTCAGTGTGAGAGCATCGCTTGGTTTAGAGTACGATGGGTTACCGCTCCTTTCACCTTTACAGGTATATTCCCCACTGTGGTCTCTAGTAGCAGAGCTAATTGTGTATCTATCACCATCTATTCTGCTGTAATAATCCTCGTATACTGGAACTTTCCTCCCATCTTTGTACCATGTGATTCTCCAGTCAGTGTAATCCCCCTGAACCTGACATCTCAGTGTAACACTCTCTGATTCGTATAGCTGTGTCCATGCAGGCTCCTGGGTCAGCACAGCCTGGGGTCGTTCTGTAGAGACAGAAGATCAGAGAAGATCAGACAGCACTCAGCACTCCTCTCCCTCTCCTGTTTGTATCCTATATTATTCCTCAAGGAAATACAATCTGGTAAGAACCTATCTATTATTAATACACTATTCCACCAACTGGAGTGTTTCAGTGACCTGTTTTTACTCATAATAACGGCACCTTTAACTCTTTGTCAGCTGCAGAGGTGCTTAATCACGGTTAATTGTGGGGTGTATTTTTCTGTTTGGAACTGTAACCCACTGTGTACCCCTGATACCATCGCTGGTAAAGGGGCGGCTTTCTTATTTTGTTTTGTAAAATAAACACGGATGTTTTTACTTGGAATACTGTCTGGACATTCGCTACCACACCAGTCATGGCTTCATGTGCTCTCTCCTGTTATGCTGTCTATAATAGTAACAATTGAGTTTGACCAAAAGATTCCTCATCACACTCAGTTCAGTTACTCACGTGATACTCGTATCCTGACAGCATTGCTGTATTGTGAGTAAAACGGTTTGCTCCCTTTTCCAGCTCGACACCAGTACTCTCCACTGTGGGACACAGCAGCAGCAATGATTGTGTATCTCCCTCCAGTTCCACTGCTGCTGTCAGTCTGGTACACTGGAGTACCTGTACTGACTGTCTTTATACCAGAGATATCTCCAGCCATCAGAGCCCCCCTCAACAGTTAGCTCAGGGTCACTGAGTCTCCTTCGAATATCTCTCCTGCAGGCTCCTGGGACAGTGCAGGCTTCGGAGTAACTGAAATAGAGGAGACAACAGCAACATTTCCATCTTTCATTCAAAAAAAAACTTTACCCACTAGATTCTGTAATTGTGCAAACTTTAAAACCACTTGTTATTATGTAACTATTGTAGATACTTTCCATGTGCATGTGTATCCCAGAGGGACATGGAATACCTTCCCAGTGTGTGTTTGTGAAAGGATAGAGGGAGACAGAGAGGGGGTACTCAGTCTCACTGATGAGAAGGCAGGAACAGTTCAGTGTAGATTGAGGAATCCTCTCAGTGTGTGAAGGTGACAGAAATGGAATGGAGGGGCAGACAGCACTCACACCGATGAGAAGGAAAGAAGGGCGGAGGAGCGGAGGAAACAGGGGAACTCTCTCAGTGTGTTTGTGGTGAAAATGCAGGGAGAAAGAGAGGAGGCAGGGGCACACAGCACTCAGGTAGGAAGACAGTTAGAAGACAGAGCGCCCCGTCTGGAGTCTATAATTATTATTTGCTATTATTATTATTATATTATTATTATTATTATTATTATTTATTATTATTTATTATTATTATTTTTTTTTATGGATTAGTATATACGTTTGCAATTTTCCAGTCTGGGCCATAAGGTGTCAAAGACTCAATGATATATAATACAGTATAGTTTACAGTAAGTGCAAATAATACTGGTTTGATATAATATGAACCAGGATGCAACAAGTTAAGATTACTCAAGTTATTCTCTACAGTGACATATTAGTAGAACTGGATAGTGCACTGGATAGTGTATTAGCTGAGGATCCAGTAATGTGGTGTGTTAAAGAGAGAAACATCATTCCATGTTTTTTAACAATAGATATCTCTTGACTCTCTTAACCATTTAATTCTTTGAGTCAGTGCCACAGAATCACTTCTTTTCTTCACCCCCTTAGCTGCTTCCTCCACCTCACACTTTGTAAGGATCCTGTGACTTGCAGCCCTGCTCAGTCTCACTGATTGAGTAGTGATCCAGTCCTCTTTTAGAATCCTCAGTGTGTTTGCTGATAGCGGTACTGAGCTGTGTGCAATGTTTTTACCGATGAGAAGGACACTGCAGGGACACATCCTCTCCCTCCCACACTGAGAAGCACCAGGTTTCACTGTGGTGTTTTCTGCAGGGAGAAAGAGAGGAGGCAGGGGCACACAGCATAAGGTAGGAAGGCTTTTCTAAAATTGTAAACCTTATTTTAGTCTGAGGTCTACAATAGAGGAGAGGAAATAGAATGTTAGTGGTTCTGAGTCTTTGGTGGTACCTGATACTGTGTTTTAGTTAGAGCATATCTTTATTTAAAGTAAATAAGGTTACCTCTCCTTTCAGTTTACAGGTATATTCCCCACTGTGGGAAGCAGTCAGTAGCAGATTTCCACCATTTTTTATCTATCACTACCCACCGGGTTTTTCATTTAATAATCCTCGGGATACTGGAACTTTCCATCCCATCTTTGTACACACATTTCTAATGTTCTCCAACAGATTATTGTGCCTGAACCTGACATCTCAGTGTAACACTCTCTGATTATTATAGCTGTGTCCATGCAGGCTTCTGGGTCAGCACAGCCTGTTTTCGTTCTTTGTAGAGACAGAAGATCAGAGAAGATGTTTCTTATGTAGCACTCAGCACTCCTCTCCCTCTCCTGCTGTTTTCCTATCCTATATTATTCCTCAAGGAAATACAATCTGGTAAGAACTCTATCCATTATTAATACACATTCACTCAGCTGGAGTGTTTCCTCAAGGACCTGCTTTTACTATTCTAATACATTATTCCACCAACTGGAGTGTTTCAGTGACCTGCACCTTTAACTATTTGTCAGCTGCAGAGGTGCTTAATCACGGTTAATTGTGGGGTGTATTTTTCTGTTTGGAACTGTAACCCACTGTGTACCCCCGATACCATCGCTGGTAAAGGGGCGGCTTTCTTATTTTGTTTTGTAAAATAAACATGGATGTTTTGCACTTGGAATACTGTCTGGAAATTCGCTTTGTACACCACACCAGTCATGGCTTCATGTGCTCTCTCCTGTTTTGCTGTCTATAATAGTAACAATTGGGTTTGACCAAAAGATTCCTCATCACACTCAGTTCAGTTACTCACCTGATACTTGTATCCTGACAGCACTGCTGTATTGTGAGTAAAACGGTTTCCAACAGCATTAGGTGCACATTTCCATCTTTCATTCAAAAAAAAAAAACTTTACCCACTAGATTCTGTAATAGTGCAAACTTTAAAACCACTTGTTATTATGTAACTATTGTAGATACTTTCCATGTGCATGTGTATCCCAGAGGGACACGGAATACCTTCCCAGTGTGTGTTTGTGGTGAAAATGCAGGGAGAAAGAGAGGAGACAGGGGCACACAGTCTCAGGTATGAGAAGGCAGGAACAGTTCAGTGTAGATTGAGGAATCCTCTCAGTGTGTGAAGGTGACAGAAATGGAACGGAGGGGCAGACAGCACTCACACCGATGAGAAGGAAATTATTATTATTAGCGGAGGATTATTATTATTACTGTCTCAGTGTGTTTGTGGTGAAAATGCAGGGAGAAAGAGAGGAGGCAGTACAGGATTACAATGCAAGCATTATAATACAGTATAGTTTACAGTGCAAATAATACTAAAATATATTTATTATATATGAACTACAGGATTATGCAAAATAATAGTAAAATATAATATGAACTTTACAACAAGTTATCTCTACAGTGACATATTAGTAAGACAATAGTGCAAGGATAGTGTATTAACTGAGGATCCAGTAACGTGGTGTGTAGGGCAGGGAAGTCCAGTGCATAGCAGGAGGGGTCGAGCCAGGGATCTACAAGTTGGATCTAAACAGATGGGTCTTGAGGAGGCGGTGGAAGACAATGAGAGACAGAGCAGTCCTGAAGGTCTCCGGTAGCTGGTTCCACCACAGAGGGGCGAGGGAAGAGAAGGAGCGGGCACCGGAGGATGGAGAGAGGAGGGAAGGCATGACCTGTCGGCACTAAAGGAGCTGAGAGGATGAGAGGGGGGTGTAGGAAGACATGAGGTACTGGAGGTAGGAGGGGCCGTTGTGGTGAAGAGAGCGGTAGACGAAAACAAGGGTCTTGAATTGAATGCAAGCAGAGCTAGGTAGCCAGTAGAGGGTGCGATGCAGAGGGGTAGCATGAGAATAGCGAGGTTGGGAGAATACAAGACAAGCAGCAGAATTTTGAATGAGGTGAAAGGGGCGGATTGCTGAAGCAGGGAGACCAGCAAGAAGAGAGTTACAGTAGTCCAATCTGGATAATACAAGCTTGGACCAGGGGTTGGGTGGAATAAGTAGTGAAAAAAAGTCAAATCTAGTAGATGTTGCTAAGAAAGAAGCAGCAAGTGTGCGTCAGGAAAGAGATGTGTTGAGAGAAGGAGAGTGAGGGGATATAGAATAACACCTAGTTTTTCAGCAGAAGGGGATGGAGAGAGTGTGGCAGTCAAGGGATACTGAGATGGAGAGGTAAAAGGAGGAAGACGAAGCAGAAGGAAAGGTCTACAATAGAGGAGAGGATCAGAATGTTAGAATTAATAATATGAATAACCTTAAAGGAAAATAAGTTAATTGAAATGGCCTTTCAAATGTATTTGATACAGTTGCATGTAAAGTATGGACAATATGAGTTTAGGAAATATTTGCAAATAGTTATACACTTCTCACTTGGGTGAGCTTAGAGGGAGGGGCAGAAGATAGCCAGCTATATATAAGCTCAGTAAGGAAACAGGAGGGTTTTTTTTTTTTTTTTTGTGGTGTTGCTTTAGAGGTTAGAAGCAATGCAATCCTGTGTTGAAGCCTGTTAAGACCCTGTTATCGTGCTGAATATGAGTCATTCCTATTAACAGTTCTGTTCATTTTCTCACACTTATCCTTTGTGTTATTTTGTGAGGTTAATAATAAATGTTCAGTTCTTTCTGTCTTCCATTACAGCAGCTGTTGTGCACCCTCGCAGAATGTCATATCAGATTGAATGGTTTGTAGATCTAGTGAACTTTTGTGAAAATGTGGTTTCCATGCGCAGAGAACTGGTACACAAGTGAATCTAAACTGCTGTAATAAAGCAGAATACCTCGTGCCTGGCTGGATAACAATGCATTTTACTGCCCTTGCCCACATTGTTTTTCAAATGTCATTAGTAATGAATACTGTTTCAACTAATGTATCTAACGACTCATTAATTAAAAAATAAACTCAGAGGTATAAAATGAAAATGACCAACAGATATACTGCAGATCACCACTGCTGAAAAGACATTATATATTTTATATACATTATATACACAGTAATAGTAGGGATCAGAGTAAATAAACCAAACTCAAGGCTAGCAACAATAACAGCAAGTAAACACTTTGTATTAAACATGATTGTCCTTCCAATTAACCGCTCCAATACTAATGTGTTTCTTTGAAATCATTTGTTCTCCACCACTATTGGCAAGGCGTACGAGTCGCGAGTTTTTCCCTCTGAAAATGTTTGTTAAACAGCAGCATGGCACAAGGGATGTGGTAAGAGTGGACGATCACTGAAAATGACAATAAACAGATAAGAAGCTAGTTTTAAACTCTGGTGTGACTTTCACAGCTCTGCAAGCTCGGTCTGCTCTGGGTTCGAATACTATGCAAGGTTATTAGCAATAGTTAGAAATGCAATTGCAGTAACATTCAGAAATGCAGAGTTCGTTGTATATTATTTTAGGATTTTTATTAAAGGAAAGTATATGACAGGATTTAAAGTGAACTCACCCTGCTGTTGCTCATCTTCATCTTTTGTTATCTGTTCCTTCTTGCCGTCACCTTCAGAGGGAGAGAACGTGACAGTGAATTAAAGATCATTCTGCAAATCAGCAAACCACAGAGCAGGTCTGCTTTGCCAGAGAGATGCGTGTCTTCTCACAGACTGGCTGCCAGAATATCGGTTTTAATAACGACGATTGCACAAATCTGGATCAACCAAGATTACACTGTATCAGGATTTATATTCTATTCCTGCTGCACCAAAGTTTAAACCAGGTTTAATTGTAATCCTTATTTAAATTAATCCATGTTAAATATTATCCAGGATGCAAAAAATCTTGGTCATGTCAGTTTGAGAGGGCAGCACCAATATATATATATATATATATATATATATATATATATATATATATATATATATATATATATATATATATATATATATATATATATAAATATTTTGTTAAGATTTTTTGTAATAAGTGAATTTCAGTATTAGAAAATTAAGCAGAAATGAAGTCACCAGCAGGTGGCGGAACACAAGAATGAAATTCTGAATATATTTGGTTGTGAACAGAAAACTGACAGCTAAGTGCCTTGAACAGAGCTGGAGATTTGAAGCTGATCAAGGATTAGATCAAGGATTATGTTTTAATCATGTTGCACAAAACTTTTATCCAAGATTAAAATATATTAACAGCTTGCACCATTAATTTTAACCCAGAAACAAATTCCTTATTCACCACCGGTTTACTGTCCAGTTAGTTTATATTGTTTTTTTTTCTTGTTATATGAATCCAGTTTGAACTGTATGTTCTATTGACCTTGTCTCGCAACCAGGATTGTCATTTCAATATAAAAGCGAGCACATTTTTTCTTTAATAAAAACTTGGATTATATTTGAATCTACTGTCTGCTCTCTCTCTATATATATAGTGATGATGTGTATGTACCAAACATCAATGTGGAGGCTTTAGGACCCTGGGGATAGCCACA
>NC_054587.1:1722105-1736912 GCF_017654505.1 Polyodon spathula
TAATTAATGAGTCGTTAGATACATTAGTTGAAACAGCATTCATTACTAATGACATTTGAAAAACAATGTGGGCAAGGGCAGTAAAATGCATTGTTATCCAACCAGGCACGAGGTATTCTGCTTTATTACAGCAGTTTAGATTCACTTGTGTACCAGTTCTCTGCGCATGGAAACCACATTTTCACAAAAGTTCACTAGATCTACAAACCATTCAATCTGATATGACATTCTGCGAGGGTGCACAACAGCTGCTGTAATGGAAGACAGAAAGAACTGAACATTTATTATTAACCTCACAAAATAACACAAAGGATAAGTGTGAGAAAATGAACAGAACTGTTAATAGGAATGACTCATATTCAGCACGATAACAGGGTCTTAACAGGCTTCAACACAGGATTGCATTGCTTCTAACCTCTAAAGCAACACCACAAAAAAAAAAAAACCCTCCTGTTTCCTTACTGAGCTTATATATAGCTGGCTATCTTCGGCCCCTCCCTCTAAGCTCACCCAAGTGAGAAGTGTATAACTATTTGCAAATATTTCCTAAACTCATATTGTCCATACTTTACATGCAACTGTATCAAATACATTTGAATGGCCATTTCAATTAACTTATTTTCCTTTAAGGTTATTCATATTATTAATTCTAACATTCTGATCCTCTCCTCTATTGTAGACCTTTCCTTCTGCTTCGTCTTCCTCCTTTTACCTCTCCATCTCAGTATCCCTTGACTGCCACACTCTCTCCATCCCCTTCTGCTGAAAAACTAGGTGTTATTCTATATCCCCTCACTCTCCTTCTCTCAACACATCTCTTTCCTGACGCACACTTGCTGCTTCTTTCTTAGCAACATCTACTAGATTTGACTATTTTTCACTACTTATTCCACCCAACCCCTGGTCCAAGCTTGTATTATCCAGATTGGACTACTGTAACTCTCTTCTTTCTGGTCTCCCTGCTTCAGCAATCCGCCCCTTTCACCTCATTCAAAATTCTGCTGCTTGTCTTGTATTCTCCCAACCTCGCTATTCTCATGCTACCCCTCTGCATCGCACCCTCTACTGGCTACCTAGCTCTGCTTGCATTCAATTCAAGACCCTTGATTTCGTCTACCGCTCTCTTCACCACAACGGCCCCTCCTACCTCCAGTACCTCATGTCTTCCTACACCCCCCTCTCACCCTCTCAGCTCCTTTAGTGCCGACAGGTCATGCCTTCCCTCCTCTCTCCATCCTCCGGTGCCCACCCTTCTCTTCCCTCGCCCCTCTGTGGTGGAACCAGCTACCGGAGACCTTCAGGACTGCTCTGTCTCTCATTGTCTTCCACCGCCTCCTCAAGACCCATTTGTTTAGATCCAACTTGTAGATCCCTGGCTCGACCCCTCCTGCTATGCACTGGACTTCCCTGCCCTACACACCACGTTACTGGATCCTCAGCTAATACACTATCCTTGCACTATTGTTTTACTAATATGTCACTGTAGAGATAACTTGTTGTAATCATAACTTATTGCATCCCAGTTCATATTATATTTTACTATTATTTGCACTGTAAACTATACTGTATTATATTGCTTGCATTGTAATCCTGTACTGCCCTTCTACACCTGGATACCTGCCAAATAAATACATAATAATAAAATAAATAATAATAATAATAATAATAATAATAATAATAATAATAATAATAATAATAATAATAATAATAATAATAATAATAATAATAATAACAGACTCCAGGCCGGGCACTCTGTCTCCCTACTCTCTTCCTACCTGAGTGCTGTGTGCCCCTGCCTCCTCTCTTTCTCCCTGCATTTTCACCACAAACACACTGAGAGAGTTCCCCTGTTTCCTCCGCTCCTCCGCCCTTCTTTCCTTCTCATCGGTGTGAGTGCTGTCTGCCCCTCCGTTCCATTTCTGTCACCTTCACACACTGAGAGGATTCCTCAATCTACACTGAACTGTTCCTGCCTTCTCATCAGTGAGACTGAGTACCCCCTCTCTGTCTCCCTCTATCCTTTCACAAACACACACTGGGAAGGTATTCCGTGTCCCTCTGGGATACACATGCACATGGAAAGTATCTACAATAGTTACATAATAACAAGTGGTTTTAAAGTTTGCACAATTACAGAATCTAGTGGGTAAAGTTTTTTTTTGAATGAAAGATGGAAATGTGCACCTAATGCTGTTGGAAACCGTTTTACTCACAATACAGCAGTGCTGTCAGGATACAAGTATCAGGTGAGTAACTGAACTGAGTGTGATGAGGAATCTTTTGGTCAAACCCAATTGTTACTATTATAGACAGCAAAACAGGAGAGAGCACATGAAGCCATGACTGGTGTGGTGTACAAAGCGAATTTCCAGACAGTATTCCAAGTGCAAAACATCCGTGTTTATTTTACAAAACAAAATAAGAAAGCCGCCCCTTTACCAGCGATGGTATCGGGGGTACACAGTGGGTTACAGTTCCAAACAGAAAAATACACCCCACAATTAACCGTGATTAAGCACCTCTGCAGCTGACAAATAGTTAAAGGTGCCGTTATTATGAGTAAAAGCAGGTCACTGAAACACTCCAGTTGGTGGAATAGTGTATTAATAATAGATAGGTTCTTACCAGATTGTATTTCCTTGAGGAATAATATAGGATACAAACAGGAGAGGGAGAGGAGTGCTGAGTGCTGTCTGATCTTCTCTGATCTTCTGTCTCTACAGAAACGTGGTTATCCCCAGGCTGATGGGGACCCATATAATATTTGGGGTATACACTGTATAGGAAAGACAGGCAGGACAGAAGAGAGAGGGTTACACTGAGATGTCAGGTTCAGGGGTTAAACACTGACAAAGAAAATCACATGGTACAAAGATGGGTCAGAATAACCAGACACGAGGATTATTACAGCAGAAGAGATGGTGATATACAATTAGATCTGCTACTAGAGACCACAGTGGGGAATATACCTGTTATACAAGGACATTAGAAATGTACTGTAAACAAAGCAGAAGCTCTACTAATGGGGGTATCAGGTAAGTCCAAAGACTCTGAATTCTAACATTCTGATCCTCTCCTCTAAGGAAGAAATCAGACGGGGCAAATGACAAATGACTGCTTCCTACCTGAGTGCTGTGTGCCCCTGCCTCCTCTCTTTCTCCCTGCATTTTCACCAAACTAGAGGGGAGGCATGCCTTGATTTAGTCCCTTTTCAAATAACGAAGATAGAATAACTAAAACAGAGGTCAGATTTCTGTCTCCTTCACACACTGAACCACTGGCAAACTCAGACCAGTACATGGTCTCATTTGAAGTGTTTTTTAAAACCCCAAAAGTAAGGTATTCCATGTCCCTCTGACTAAAGTTAAGGTTTACAATTTTAGAAAAGCAAGTGGTATGAAGGTTTGAAACAGAGACTAACAGAAGTAGATTGGAGTAAAATAGAGAAAACACCCACAGAAGTTGGATGGTCTAATCTTCAAAAATGTAGTACTAGAGGCGCAAAACAATTACATCCCTAAAGTAGACAAATCTAAATGTAAAACTAAATTGCCAAAATGGTTTAATAGATCAATTAAAAAAAATATTCAGCGAAAAAAGGCACTTTACAGAGCATTAAAAAAGGACCAAAAACAAAGTACGCAGAAAGAGTACACAGAACTGCAAACGCAAGTCAAAAAGGAAGTTAGAAAGGCCAAGAGAGAAATAGAAATGAACATTGCTAAGGGAGCTAAAACCAATTCCAAAAATTTTTCCAATATTACACAGCAAGAGAACATTCAAAGAGGAGCTTAAATGTTTAAGAGATACAAATGGCAAAATCGTAGAGGAAGAAAAAAAAATAGCAAATATGTTAAATGATTACTTTTCACAAGTTTTTTACAAAGGAAATTACTGACAACATGCCCCACATGTCATCCAGTTCCTATCCAGTTTTAAATAACTTTAGCATAACTGAGGCAGAAGTGTTAAAGGGACTAGGAGCTCTTAAAATAAACAAATCCCCTGGGCCGGATGAGATCCTCCCAGTAGTACTCAAAGAAATGAAAGAAGTAATTTACAAACCGCTAAGCAAGATCATGCAGCAGTCTCTTGACACAGGGGTGGTACCGACAGACTGGAAAATTGCAAACGTAATACCGATCCACAAAAAGGGAAACAAAACTGAACCAGGTAACTACAGACCAGTAAGCCTGACTTCTATTATATGCAAACTTATGGAAACTATAATAAGATCCAAAATGGAAAATTACCTATATGGTAACAGGGTACTAACAGGGTACTGGGAGACAGTCAACATGGTTTTAGGAAAGGGAGATCGTGCCTAACTAACTTGCTTGATTTTTTTTAGAGGATGCAACATCGATAATGGATAACTTGCAAAGCATATGACATGGTTCATTTAGATTTCTAGAAAGCTTTTGACAAAGTCCCGCACAAAAGATTAATTCTCAAACTGAATGCAGTTGGGATTCAAGGAAACACATGTACATGGATTAGGGAGTGGTTAACATGTAGAAAACAGAAAGTACTGATTAGAGGAAAAACCTCAGAATGGAGTGTGGTAACCAGCGGTGTACCACAGGGATCAGTATTAGGTCCTCTGCTATTCCTAATCTACATTAATGATTTAGATTCTGGTATAGTAAGCAAACTTGTTAAATTTGCAGACGACACAAAAGTAGGAGGAGTGAGTGCTGTCTGCCCCTCCAGCAAAGGTCATTCAAAATGATCTAGACAAGATTCAGAACTGGGCAGACACATGGCAAATGACATTTAATAGAGAAAAGTGTAAGGTACTGCACGCAGGAAATAAAAATGTACATTATAAATATCATATGGGAGATATTGAAATTGGAGAAGGAATCTATGAAAAAGACCTAGGAGTTTTTGTTGACTCAGAAATGTCTTCATCTAGAAATGTGGGGAAGCTATAAAAAAGGCTAACAAGATGCTCGGATACATTGTGAAAAGTGTTGAATTTAAATCAAGGGAAGTAATGTTAAAACTGTACAATGCACTTGTAAGACCTCATCTTGAATATTGTGTTCAGTTCTGGTCACCTCGCTATAAAAAAGATATTGCTGCTCTAGAAAGAGTGCAAAGAAGAGCGACCAGAATTATTCCGGGCTTAAAAGGCATGTCATATGCAGACAGGCTAAAAGAATTGAATCTGTTCAGTCTTGAACAAAGAAGACTACGTGGCGACCTAATTCAAGCATTCAAAATTCTAAAAGGTATTGACAGTGTCGACCCAAGGGACTTTTTCAGTTTTACAAAACAAAATAAGAAAGCCGCCCCTTTACCAGAAAAAAGAAACAAGGACCAGGGGTCACAAATGGAGTTTAGAAAAAGGGGCATTCAGAACAGAAAATAGGAGACACTTTTTTACACAGAGAATTGTGAGGGTCTGGAATCAACTCCCCAGTAATGTTGTTGAAGCTGACACCCTGGGATCCTTCAAGAAGCTGCTTGATGAGATTTTGGGATCAATAAGCTACTAACAATAAAGGAGCAAGATGGGCCGAATGGAGAGGAGTTTGTAAACTTTCTTATGTTCTTATGTTCTTATGTCTCTACAGAACGACCCCAGGCTGTGCTGACCCAGGAGCCTGCATGGACACAGCTATACGACTCAGAGAGTGTTACACTGAGATGTCAGGTTCAGGGGCACTACACTGATTGGAGAATCACATGGTACAAAGATGGGAGGAAAGTTCCAGTATACGAGGATTATTACAGAAGAAGAGATGGTGATAGATACAAAATTAGCTCTGCTACTAGAGACCACAGTGGGGAATATACCTGTAAAGGTGAAAGGAGCGGTAACCCATCGTACTCTAAACCAAGCGATGCTCTCACACTGACAGTATCAGGTAAGTCCAAAGACTCTGAATTCTAACATTCTGATCCTCTCCTCTATTGTAGACATCAGACGGGGCACTCTGTCTCCCTACTGCCTTCCTACCTGAGTGCTGTGTGCCCCTGCCTCCTCTCTTTCTCCCTGCATTTTCACCACAAACACACTGAGAGAGTTCCCCTGTTTCCTCCGCTCCTCCGCCCTTCTTTCCTTCTCATCGGTGTGAGTGCTGTCTGCCCCTCCATTCCATTTCTGTCACCTTCACACACTGAGAGGATTCCTCAATCTACACTGAACTGTTCCTGCCTTCTCATCAGTGAGACTGAGTACCCCCTCTCTGTCTCCCTCTATCCTTTCACAAACACACACTGGGAAGGTATTCCATGTCCCTCTTGGATACAGTAATCTTCAATCTACAATAGTTACATAATAACAAGTGGTTTGAAAGTTTGCACTATTACAAAATCTAGAGGGTAAAGTTTTTTTTTGAATGTAAGAGGGAAATGTGCACTGCAATAATTCTGTTGTCTCCTCTAATTTAGCTGACAAGCCAAAGCCTGCACTGACCCGGGAGCCTGCAGGAGAGATATTCGAAGGAGACTCAGTGACCCTGAGCTGTAGGGTTGAGGGGGGCTCTGATGGCTGGAGATATCTCTGGTATAAAGACAGTCAGTCCAGTACTCCAGTGTACCAGACTGACAGCAGCAGTGGAACTGGAGCCGGATACACAATCAGAGCTGCTGCTGTGTCTCACAGTGGAGAGTACTGGTGTCGAGCTAAAAGGGGGAGCAAACCGTTTTACTCACAATACAGCAATGCTGTCAATATACAAGTATCAGGTGAGTGACTGAACTGAGCCTGTAAGAAAGATGGCAGCCAGCCATAGAGAAAATTAAAAAGTCTCAGTATTAGACCAAAAGAAGATTACTTTGTAGCTCTATTTCCTTTAAATTAAAATAGATATGATGCAGAAACAAAGTTATTTGACTGCTTTTAATTAATATTATTTTAAAGAGCAAATTAAGTTTATCATTAAAGACCCCCTTTCTCTTTATATTAATTTCCTTTTATTTATTTATCTTTATCTAAATGGCAGGGAACACTGCAATTAAATCATCTTTATATTTCTCCAGCGCTGCCCCAGACTACACTCACCCTGGAGCCTCCATTCCCAGAGATAATCACCAGGGATGCTTTTCAATGGGCCCTTATAGTTTCACATCTTACAACTGCAATCAATCAATCAATCAATCTATTTCTTATATAGGGTGTTTCATAATAAATCACCTCAAATAATAATAACAATAATTTACAAAACAATTTAGAGAAATAGTAAAAGATAAGATAATAAAATACCCTTTAAATAAATACATTAAAATACTTTTAAAAAGCAGTGACAAAAACAGGTAGTAAAAAAAAAATCTAATTAGGTACACTGTATTGTATAAGGAGCGTCACGGTGGCGTGGTGGTTAGCGCTGCTGCCTCACAGTGCCAGGGTCCTGGGTTCAATTCCAGTCTAGGGTTCTGTCTGTGTGGAGTTTGCATGTTCTCCTTGTGTTCGTGTGTTTTTTTCTCTTGGAACTCCAGTTTCCTCACACAGTCCAAAGACATGCTGTTCAGGGTGATTGATCACTCTAAATTGCCCTCTGTGTGTTTGATGCCCTGCGATGGACTGGCATCCCATCAAAGGTGTTGTCCTGCCTTGTGCCCTTTGTCTGCTGGGTTAGGCTCCAACTCAACACAACCCAGTAAAAGATTGAACAGATAATGATAATACTGTATAAAAGTTTATGATCATTATCACTCTGCTAAATTTGCAGGGGGTTTGAATGCTTCTCTCAAATTCGACTAGTAGGAGCAGATGAGGTTTTCAGTGTTGTGGAAATTCTTTGGGTATTCCATGATTCTAGACTGTGGGCATCAAACAATAACCAATATTATCAACAAACCAATAGCAATGTTCTCTTTTAAAGCCTTCTTTTATTAATCAAATCAAGCTTGCAATGCGCAAAACCTTTTCAAGTGTTTTAGAGAGGGTTTCTCTTTATAGCTACTTAGCCTTTTAATGTTGTATGCTGGTGATGGATATATGTGTTGACTGTGATTGAGGAATTCCAATTCCAAACAGTACCCAGATATATGTAATATGCCTTTTCCAATGAAGGCTACTTTACTGCACTCACACTAGCCACAGCTATACAGGGAAGACTGGGTTAGAATATGCATTCACTAAAATAAAGTTTCTCTCCACTGTCGGACTGTTGCCTTTCCCAATGAAGGCTACTCTTTTCAATCAAACCAGTCTCATAAATAACAAATACGAGGTGTGCAGGAAGTGTCTCATTCGTGCTATAGGAAAGATTATGGACTGCCTCTTTATTGTGTCTTAAATAAGCAACGTCTCTTTGGAGGTCAGCGGTTGCCAGCTCATGTGTGGGATTACTCTTAGCACACGAGGAACATTCAGTATAGAATCTCTCTGTATGGCCGTTTGAAGTCATGTATCCAATTTATGTGACAGTCAAACCATTCATTTTTGCATCTATAACCACAATGCCAGTCCTTAAAGGCTGCACTGTCTATAGCTGGAAGAGGCTTCACCTGGTTTGACTCTCCACAGACCCTCTGACTGTGTTCTTGTTGTTTTGTGTCAGAGCTGTTCTCCAGGGTGACTCTGTCAGCCTCTCCGAGAGCCACAGTGAAGGAGGGAGAGGCTCTTAACCTGACCTGTGAGGCAACAATGAACAAACCCCCCCGCACTCAAATCCACTACACCATTCTGAGAGACGGGGAGCCTGTGATTAACAGCACTGGCCCTGCACTGTACAGCATAGCCAGCACTGAGATGAGCCACGCTGGGAGCTACACGTGTGCTGTGGAGTCACAGGGAGTGAGGAAGAGCAGCCAGGAGTTACACATTGAAGTGCAAAGTAAGAACAGCCTCTTCAGATCAAAAAGTATATCGCCTATTTTCACCAAAGAAACAGCTTTTGCACAGATCTTGAACTCTCCTGTTTATGCTTTTCTATACCACGTTCTTTTTAAAAAAAATTTAATTTTAAAGAATTTTTTCTTCTCCTAAAATGGCCTGCATCTTAAATTCGACTGTAGTGATTAAAATCGCCAACAAAAGAGGTGACTCCGCGAGTACAGAAACAGGAACGTGGCTGACCGCTTGATCAAAGACGAACAAAAACGTTCCTGGCCGATCTCGAACCATCCACGACATGCAAGTCAGATCGGAAATGCTGATCAGACCCCTGCATTTTCCGACATACCAAGCAATACCACAGTTCACAAAAATGGAAAAAAGAGGTGCATTAATCATGACTGGAAAGGAGAAGCAGCGCTTAACTGCAATGCTCTGAGTGATGGCAGACGGCCGTAAAACTGCTTGCTCACGCGTAATTCAGGCTGCATCATTGTAAATGCATCTTTATTTAATGTTTTATTTTTCCCGAAATTGAGGGTGGAAAATTTGGGCTGCGTCTTAAATTTGTAGGACTGCAGTATCAGCGTGATTTTCAAAAGGGGCAAAATGAGAACTAGGTTGCTAAGGGATTTCTACAAACCTGATTTAGGTTGCTAAGTATATGAGCTAGCTGAAATTCGTCCTGTATTCACTTCTTGATGCTTAAAAAATATAAATCAAGTGACAAAATGGTGAGTGGATACAGGTGAGTGCAGTGCAGAGCGGGTGCAAATCAGACAGACGATTACTTGGGTGTTTGTTGAACTTATTTGACAATGTCCAGGGCCTTATGGTGAACACCTATAAATAAATTATATTATTTATAGGCGTGTGTCACTCGTAACTTTAATCCCCGGGTTTGACTCGTAACCAAACTGCTCTCCAATCCACGGATGCCACTCTGTTTCCCGTCCGGGTCATTGAGTTTGCGTGCCGTAGCTCCGCCCCTTTTCTAGCTGGCCGACTTCCAGATACCCACGGGAATAAATTGTCATGCCTTTTAGTCCAGGGTACTCTGTTCCCTTTACACAGCGCCCTCACAGGTTGGGAGGGAGATCTAACATATGGTGTCACACATGATGACATTTAATCAGGCTTTTGAAATCATTTTGCGACCTGGTTCTTATTTTGCCTCTTTTGAAAATAAGGTGTCAAGTATTCCTTATGATTGTGAATGGTGCTCCCTCACCCCTCCTCTCCCCTCAGAGTCCTGGTCGTGGATCACTGTTCCTCTCAGTGTCTCGCTGGCTTCGATCATTTTTATTCTGGTCACAATATTGCTGTGCTACCAATACAAGACAAAAGGTGAGGCTCACACTCTGATTTTACTAGTTAAACGCTGGTTTGAAGACTGAATTTCAGACACAAAGACTTTCTTCAAACCTTTAGTCAAAGTGATAAATTTAGAAATGTTAAAACAATCTTAATACATTCAAGGACAACCATTAAGTCTAGTTCTTTCATTAAATATCTTGAGAGATTTCTATTAGAAACCTGTGTTATTGAATGTATTTATTTGAGTATTTATTTTGTAATAATACTGAATGAGACGACACAGACCTCAGAATGGGCTGGAATTACTCAGTTCTCCAGCTTTTTAAAAGTTTAGAGAACGTGTTACTGCCGCCAGCACTTATTAAAACCAGCCAATTGAATTGTTTCACCTTGTCACTTTCCTGGTGTATATTAACATATTAACATTCCAACTGGTTTGCGTCATGAATAGATTTCCATGTACAAACTATTCTTGCATTCTGATTTGAAATATGCACCATCTCCACCTTTAAATAAACAAAAAAAGACATATTTTCTACCTTAGTTTACCATATAGATAGATCAAATTACACTGACCAACCCCAGGGAAAAAAAAAAACAAAACATACCTTTGTTTCTTTTATTTGCAGGTTTTCTTTTCACTGCTGCCAAATTGAGGTAAGAATATCGAGTTTAATATCAATTGCAAGCAGGTGAAATGGCTGATAGAATGACTATGTGCTTGGCATGACTCTTCTAGCTGTTGGCATGCCGTGACTGCAGGTTCTCATCATGCTGTGCCAGCGAGATCTCACGCTGCACACACACGGCGTTGTTGTGTGACCAAACCACCTTGTCTCATTTAGAGCCTTTCCCATGAATGCAGGCAATTTTAAAACCTGAACCAGATTTTAAAGGGTTTCTGCTGTAGCTATGTGGGGATCGATTGCATCATACACCTTTCACTTCTCACAACTGCAAGGATTTTTTTTAATAAGTTTAGCCATCTAGTTTCATCTGGTGTAACATCAGTCTTTCACATTCAGAGAATGGTCTGGACCGGTTTGGGACAATGAATGCATTATAGGAACATAAGAACATAAGAAAGTTTACAAACGAGAGGAGACCATTTGGCCCATCTTGCTCATTTGGTTGTTAGTAGCTTATTGATCCCAGAATCTCATCAAGCAGCTTCTTGAAGGATCCCAGGGTGTCAGCTTCAACAACATTACTGGGGAGTTGATTCCAGACCCTCACAATTCTCTGTGTAAAAAGTGCCTCTTATTTACTGTTCTGAATGCCCCTTTGTCTCATCTCCATTTGGTCCTTGTTTCTTTTTTCAGATCGCCAGATTGCCGTAGTCTTCTTTGTTCAAAACAGAATAGATTCAATTCTTTTAGCCTGTCTGCATATGACATGCCTTTTAAACCCAGGATAATTCTGGTCGCTCTTCTTTGCGCTCTTTCTAGAGCAGCAATATCCTTTTTGTAGCGAGGTGACCAGAACTGAACACAATATTCAAGATGAGGTCTTACTAATGCCTTGTACTCTTATTTAGAAGTGAACTATAGTCGTACTGCAACATCATTTACCAGTAGGATTCTGGGAAGGGCAGGTTACCTGCTCTTAGTCATGGCAACGAGCCAGATATCATTGAGTGGCTGTAAAACTGAAAAGGAGACAGGGGTAACACGTTCAAAAACAAATGCCCCCTTAAACACATTTCCAGCTGATAATGTAATGCAATGTTTAGGCTAATGGACAGATGGGCATTATTATTTGAAGCTATTTTTTCAATACTGCACCATAGAGATTGAGGTTCACGAGAGTTGAATTTATCTTCATAAGACAGCTGCTGGACCACGTAAGAAGTCAGCCAGTTATCAAGCAAATATGCGATGATTCTGAAACAGGATCTGAAACAATCCTGCTGTATTTGTTTCCATCGGAAGCAGAATCAAACCATTTTTGAATTTGGAATCTGTCAGTCCCAGTTAGGATAACAGGGTGGCTGAAATACTATACCTCAAAATCTCAGGGAGTGTGCCCATGTGCTCTCAGACTGCAGGTAGAATCAGCTGTAGGCTGCCCCAGTTTGATGTTGGAACGAGATGAGGTTGAGTTTTATGGTCTGGTTTCATGGTGCACATAGAAGCAAAGCAACAGTAATTATCTTCTATCCTCTCTGGTACATTGATCCCCTCTCTCTGTCTCTTACAGGCGCCCTGCTGATCAGACTCCTGCACAGCCCTTGAGAGGAATGGAGCTCTCCAGACTTGGACAACAGCCTGGTGAGTTACTGACAGATCACGTGTCCGTAAAAAAAATACCATTAAAAAAAATGGGAATCATTCTATGATAATTCCAAAGCTTAATACTGTGAAATGTAAACTATACTAAAACTTAATTATTTAATTTATTGAAACAGTACATGAAACGGGGATTTAATTGAAGTCTATTAAATAATGTCTTAAATGGTACAGATAACATCAATCTTGAGAAGCTGCATTCCTGATGCATGCAGATGCAGGCAGTGCTGGTGTATGCACTGCCCTGGGCAGCATGCTTGCAGGACCTGTTCTTGTTCTGATGCTGGTTCTTTCTTTTTTTTTGCTGTTGACTGCATTTCCAGGTAACTGCACCACATCCAAAATAGAGACCGTATACGCAGAAGTAATGCCGTGTCAACAGAACCAAGGTCAGGGCCTCTGGAACTCCTCTCCATCCCATTCCACTTGACACCTTCTCTACACCATCTCCAGCCACATGACCACAAGGGAGTAGAAATCCTTTGTTTGAGAATTTGGCATTTATTAAACCAACAAACAAAACACTGGAACAAATTAACAAGGCAGAACCTAGACGGCCTAGGTTGGGTATTTGGCTTCACTACCTCAAACACAACACAGTTACACAGAGTTACATAGTTACTGACTCAAAACCTCAACTAAACATCAGCTCCCAAATTGAGTGTTTGAATTTTTAGAGGTGCCGTGTCTGTCTGTCCATCACACTTGCATGTATACTTCTGTCTTAAGAAACACATGTTCAGTTGTGATGAAATCTGGTCTGGACATTCTTTAGCATAACTATTGAGTGTCTGTCTCTGGGGATTTATGTAGGCTTCTGCCCTTAAGTCACATTTACATTTCATGTTTGTTGCTAATGACTGCAATTTTGTATTTCCAGCTGTGCATGTCACTGACACCCCCTCAGCATCCAATGGTGACGAAATCCTTTACTCTACGATTGACTTAAAGAATACAAAGCCAGGTATTTCTGTATTGAGTCTCCTCTCTTTCAGGGCTCATATTATAATGTGATATTTTATTAGCAGGTCAGAAAACAAAACATGTATTGGGTTGTCCATTAAATTTAACCTGTACATTACCGTGGGTGGCTGGTGGGTAATTCACTGACACACGGGAGACAGAAGTATGTACTTGAAAAACAGCACAGGTGCCCTTTTTTATTTAGTTGTTGCTTTTTCTCTTTTAGCCCGCAGAGGGTGCTGTTGTCCGTGGCTTGACTACCAGCGATGGTAGACAGGCCTACAGGAATGCCAATGTCGGTAAACAGTTCAAATGCGAGCGCAGGTGCTCAAAATGAATAATCCAAAACAGAAGGCGAAAGAAAAAAGGGAAAATAAAACACAGTAATAAAACTATAAAGGTACTGCATTCGGCAGCGTTACCCCGGCCGTCGCTACCCGCACGGCCCGAGTCCCCGTCCTACACTTGCTGCTCCCTCAGCCTGCTGTGTATATACTGACGAGGTCTGCCCAAGGGTTCCCCGCTATCACTGCCTTGGTTTTCTTCTCTTTAGATTTCTTTCAGGTCTTTTCTCCCAGCAGTTCTCAGTTCTGGATCAAAGCTTCCACAAGCTCGGCACTTCTTAGAGGGGCAGAACTGAGGGAACAGCAGAACGTTATTCTGTAGGGCTAGCAATCCTCCTAAGGCTTGCCTCTCAGCCACTCAGAGAGAGGGAGAGCCCACACACCCACCTCTCCATGTCACTGCCATGACCCACAGCACTATGAACGCACCAGATGAGTCAGCACAGATCTCCCCCTTGTTACAATGACTACATATTGAATAGAAGGACACTGTGTGATTCAATATGTGATAATAATCTTTATCATACAAGTGTACTGTAGGTTGTGTCTATCTACGAATTCAATTTTCCTCTGTGAGCATGAGAGATTTGGACATCAGTGGCTTTATGAATATTGCTTTGCTTTAGTAGTTTGGTAGGGCTTTTGCATAGGCACACTACAATGTAAACCTTAAAGTGACTGGCATTTCGTTTCATTGTTCTATCTTTTCAGCTAAACCCAGATCAAAACGCAACTGTGATGCCCTGTACTCTGCTGTCCTTGTCAAGAAGCGAGAAGGTAAGAATGACAAAAAATCCTCTCTGAGCCACCAGCGGAGATATAGAGAACAATGAAGACAAACCCAGAAACAAATTTTATCATGTTTCTTTAGACGATCTCAAACCTGCTTGATAGGGGAACAACTTTTCAAAATGTGTTTTAAACTGGAAACCCCTGAACTAAAATGGGGAAAATCACTAAAAAGAAAGCCAGTAACCATTTTCCAAATATCAGAGTCATGAGAATCAGTTGTCCGTGTTTCACAAACAGCAATGTTAAATCCTAATTGTTACAAATAGGTGAGCAGCAAAGGAGGTTTATAGATTCCTAAAGCCAGTGGAACAC
>NC_054587.1:1736922-1748125 GCF_017654505.1 Polyodon spathula
AATAAATGGCAAGTGATATTATTTACTTGCAATTCTTTAAGGATAGCTAACAAAATAGTTGCATACAATTTCTTGTGCACATGTATTCATTTAACGGTCTCAGATGAGCAGTTGTAGCAGGGAGAGATCTGTGCTGAATCTGCTGGCGTGTTCACAGAGCTGCAGGAAGAGGGCAGTCGTCCAACAACCACCTGTGAATCATGGCAGTGACACGGGGAGGTAGGAAAGTGTGAGTGTGGACTTTCCCCATCTCTGAATGGCTGAGAGGCGAGTCTAGGGTGATTGTCGGTCCTATAAAATAAAGCTCTGTTGTTTCCTCAGGTCTGCCCTTTTCCTCAGGTATGCCTTTTCTGAGCACTCTCATGAGCTTGCGGAACCCGCTGGCGCTCGAGAACCAGTCGGAGAGACAGTGAGGGCGGGGAACCCTTGGGCAGACCCTTTAAAAGTCTAGTGGAGCAGGCTAGGTAGCTGGCAGCGTAGGACGGAGATCCGGGTCGCACGGGCATCGGCGAAAGGGATATTGCTGCAAAGTGCAGCACCTTTTATTTGTAGTTTTATTATTGTGTTATTTTTTCCCTTGTTATTTTTGCCTTCTGTTTTCATTGTTATTTCTTTGAGCACCTGCAATGCGCCGGTATTGTGTACCATCGCTTGTTATGCCCGTGGTTCTGTTTACCATCGTTGGTAAATCAGACCACGGACCCACAGCGCCATCTGCGGGATAAACTGATAAAACAGCACCCCGAAAATAAAACTGGGCACCTGTGCGGTGTTGCCAAATCCACCTGTCTGTCTCCTGTGTCAGTGAATTACCCACACCCTACCAGTTGTCCGTTACAGTAAGCAAATATGTATTTTCATTTCTTGACATCTCATACTACACAAGGTTAAGAGAATTCTGTTCACAATCCATGCTTTTAGTCTGTCTTGTACTTCCCTGGTTATTTTTTACCAAGAGAGTGTTATTGTCCTCACCCCTTCACTGGCTTCACTGGCTTTGTCAGAGGAGCTAAGAGGAACAGGGAGAGTGAGAGAATGATTAAAGCAAAGGAAGAAAAGCTAGCCCTCTATTAGAGGGTATACTGACAATGAGCAGCACTGTGATCCACCTGATATCTCATGCCACCAGATATCATTGAGTGGCTGTAAAACTGAAAAGGAGACAGGGGTAACACGTTCAAAAACAAATGCCCCCTTAAACACATTTCCAGCTGATAATGTAATGCAATGTTTAGGCTAATGGACAGATGGGCATTATTATTTGAAGCTATTTTTTCAATACTGCACCATAGAGATTGAGGTTCACGAGAGTTGAATTTATCTTCATAAGACAGCTGCTGGACCACGTAAGAAGTCAGCCAGTTATCAAGCAAATATGCGATGATTCTGAAACAGGATCTGAAACAATCCTGCTGTATTTGTTTCCATCGGAAGCAGAATCAAACCATTTTTGAATTGGGAATCTGTCAGGCCCAGTTAGGATAACAGGGTGGCTGAAATACTATACCTCAAAATCTCAGGGAGTGTGCCCATGTGCTCTCAGACTGCAGGTAGAATCAGCTGTAGGCTGCCCCAGTTTGATGTTGGAACGAGATGAGGTTGAGTTTTATGGTCTGGTTTCATGGTGCACATAGAAGCAAAGCAACAGTAATTATCTTCTATCCTCTCTGGTACATTGATCCCCTCTCTCTGTCTCTTACAGGCGCCCTGCTGATCAGACTCCTGCACAGCCTTCGAGAGGAATGGAGCTCTCCAGACTTGGACAACAGCCTGGTGAGTTACTGACAGATCACGTGTCTGTAAAAAAATACCATTAAAAAAATCTGAATCATTCTATGATAATTCCAAAGCTTAATACTGTGAACTGTAAACTATACTAAAACTTAATTATTTAATTTATTGAAACAGTACATGAAATGGGGATTTAATTGAAGTCTATTAAATAATGTCTTAAATGGTACAGATAACATCAATCTTCAGAAGATGCATTCCTGATGCATGCAGATGCAGGCAGTGCTGGTGTATGCACTGCCCTGGGCAGCGTGCTTGCAGGACCTGTTCTTGTTCTGATGCTGGTTCTTTCTTTTTTTTTTGCTGTTGACTGCATTTCCAGGTAACTGCACCACATCCAAAACAGAGACCGTATACGCAGAAGTAATGCCGTGTCAACAGAACCAAGGTCAGGGCCTCTGGAACTCCTCTCCATCCCATTCCACTTGACACCTTCTCTACACCATCTCCAGCCACATGACCACAAGGGAGTAGAAATCCTTTGTTTGAGAATTTGGCATTTATTAAACCAACAAACAAAACACTGGAACAAATTAACAAGGCAGAACCTAGACGGGCTAGGTTGGGTATTTGGCTTCACTACCTCAAACACAACACAGTTACACAGAGTTACATAGTCACTGACTCAAACCCTCAACTAAACATCAGCTCTCAAACTGAGTGTTAGAATTTTTAGAGGTGCCGTGTCTGTCTGTCCATCACTCTTGCATGTATACTTCTGTCTTAAGAAACACATGTTCAGTTGTGATGAAATCTGGTCTGGACATTCTTTAGCATAACTATTGAGTGTCTGTCTCTGGGGATTTATGTAGGCTTCTGCCCTTAAGTCACATTTACATTTCATGTTTGTTGCTAATGACTGCAATTTTGTATTTCCAGCTGTGCATGTCACTGACACCCCCTCAGCATCCAATGGTGACGAAATCCTTTACTCTACGATTGACTTAAAGAATACAAAGCCAGGTATTTCTGTATTGAGTCTCCTCTCTTTCAGGGCTCATATTATAATGTGATATTTTATTAGCAGGTCAGAAAACAAAACATGTATTGGGTTGTCCATTAAATTTAACCTGTACATTACCGTGGGCGGCTGGTGGGTAATTCACTGACCCACGGGAGATAGAAGTATGTACTTGAAGAACAGCACAGGTGCCTTTTTTTATTTAGTTGTTGCTTTTTCTCTTTTAGCCCGCAGAGGGCGCTGTTGTCCGTGGCCTGACTACCAGCGATGGTAGACAGGCCTACAGGAACGCTAATGTCGGCAAACAGTTCAAATGCGGGCGCAGGTGCTCAAAATGAATAATCAAAAACAGAAAGCGAAAGAAAAAAGGGAAAATAAAACACAGTAATAAAACTACAAAATAAAGGTGCTGCATTTGGCAGCGTTAACCCGGCCATCGCTACCCGCACGGCCGGGGTCCCCATCCTACACTTGCTGCTCCCTCAGCCTGCTGTCTGTATACTGACGGGGTCTGCCCAAGGGTTCCCCGCTATCACTGCCTTGGTTTTCTTCTCTTTAGATTTCTTTCAGGTCTTTTCTCCCGGCAGTTCTCAGTTCTGGATCAAAGCTTCCGCAAGCTCGGCACTTCTTAGAGGGGCAGAACTGAGGGAACAGCAGAACGTTATTCTGTAGGGCTAGCAATCCTCCCAAGGCCCGCCTCTCAGCCACTCAGAGAGAGGGAGAGCCCACACACCCACCTCTCCATGTCACTGCCATGACCCACAGCACTATGAACGCACCAGATGAGTCAGCACAGATCTCCCCCTTGTTACAATGACTACATATTGAATAGAAGGACACTGTGTGATTCAGTATGTGATAATAATCTTTATCATACAAGTGTACTGTAGGTTGTGTCTATCTACGAATTCAATTTTCCTCTGTGAGCATGAGAGATTTGGACATTAGTGGCTTTATGAATATTGCTTTGCTTTAGTAGTTTGGTAGGGCTTTTGCATAGGCACACTACAATGTAAACCTTAAAGTGACTGGCATTTCGTTTCATTGTTCTATCTTTTCAGCTAAACCCAGATCAAAACGCGACTGTGATGCCCTGTACTCTGCTGTCCTTGTCAAGAAGCGAGAAGGTAAGAATGACAAAAAATCCTCTCTGAGCCACCAGCGGAGATATAGAGAACAATGAAGACAAACCCAGAAACATTTTCTTTTATCATGTTTCAGTTAGACGATCTCAAACCTGCTTGATAGGGGAACAACTTTTCAAAATGTGTTTTAAACTGGAAACCCCTGAACTAAAAACTGGGGAAAATCACTAAAAAGAAAGACAGTATCCATTTTCCATGTATCAGAGTCATGAGAATCAGTTGTCCGTGTTTCACAAACAGCAATGTTACATCCTAATTGTTACAAATAGGTGAGCAGCAAAGGAGGTTTATAGATTCCTAAAGCCAGTGGAACACGAGGCAAGCTTCAGCCAACTATTTCTGGCAGCTTTTGAAGCAGCTGGCTGATACAGTAGCAACATGATTACCAAACTTAACATCAATTTCATAGTCTTGCTCTATCTCGAAGCAGCTGCTGGAAAATGTGTAAGAAAAGCTTGCCTGAGAGTTGCTTTGTGTTTCATGGACTTCAAACAGCGACTTGGCTTGGGTATAACGGCTAGAGTTGTCTTAACTAATGTCGTCTTCCTGTTTAGAATTGATTTGTACAGTATGTAATCAGTCCTCACATCACGGGGGCTTCTTAAAAGTGTATGGTCACAGTAGAGCACTCAGAAACATGTCTAATGTCCAGAGAATGTGGTACCCCAGAGTGTAGCCGTTAACCATCAGAAATACATGGAACAGATGTGTTTTTCACAGAAACCAGAGGCAGTCAGTTGCATGCTGACAGGTTAGCGGGACCAGATGAACTTGGGGTTAAGCCATTAGCGGTCCATTTATTCAGCGCTTGTCAGGCACATCGGGTCCAATTTATTTTCACACGTGCTGTTTATTTTACAAGCGCTGTTTAAAATAATTTTTTTCAGAGTAAAACAGGTTTAAAAGTCACTGCATGGCAAAAGGACATCAGTATTGCATTTCCAGCCAAGCCCCACCCCATATTCGCTGTATTTTTCACATACCTCTTTATAGACATGCATACTGATAAATCCTCTCCTGATCACTCGTTTTATCACCAAACTCCTCAATAATGTGATCCCAGTCATTGTTTGATTACTATCTCACCTCAGAAAGCTCTGCAGATGTCTGTGATGTTCTTTGAGCTCTGAATGCAGAAGCAGCTGTCTCCTTTGTTTGTGTCCGTCTTATCTATGTGGTGCAGAGACTAGCTCTATTATTCAGATACGCTCCCTTTTTTTTCCGGCTTCAATCGGCTCCTATCGGTTTTCTCGGCCATTGAAAGATTTTCTCTGCTTTTAACAGAGAAAAACTGACTAGAGTCCTGCACTTGACTTCTTTTTGATGTTGGACAGGGTCCGCCATTGGACCGAAAAGGGAAAATCGTACTGTCGGACCTGATGTGATACAGGACCGCAAAGGGTTAGACAAGTTTCTGAGAGCTCCACTCTGGCCATCCCGCTGCCTTAAATGTCACCAAGACGTCATGATTAAATAATGCAACCATGTAAAGTGAATCTAAAATAATAATTCATTACTTAAGGGACTCCAGTATTTTATATTTATAGAACAAGTGTTTCTTAAGTGTTACACATTGTCATTAAGCACGCTACTGAAAAAAGATCCGGCTGCAACTGTATTTTATAGACTATTAAACCAACACTATATATCCAAGTGATGTACCTAATCTACCTGTAGATAACCCCAGTGCTGCAGACAACAGTGATACCCTTTATTCAGAGCTCGACATGAAGAATGTGAAGAAGAAGGGTATGAAATCTCTTTCCTCCCCTCAACCCTCTGTATTGGACAGGCTTCCTAATACCCCTCTGCCCAGTGTTTCTATAAAGGATAATCAAAACTGTTCATGTTTCTAACGTAGAATGAACCCTTTACACTCCCCTCCAGCCCATACTGGAACAGACTGGGTGGTGGGGAATTTGTTTTTCCCTTTCACCCCCTACCCTGACTCCTTGTTCTCTAAAGTAAGTAGTTATGGCATTGAATAAACATTGCTGGGTCAAACTGACCAGGTTGCAAGTGAAAAGAAGAGTCTTCAAAATTTGATCTGCTCAGAAGAGTGACAAAATAATGTCTCCTAGCCTTGTAAATACTATGATTAAAAGATAACAATGAGCCAGATTCTCAGACTCAGATCGTTGTCTCTATTTCCCAGGTAAAACCCTGTCAGATAACCAGCCTGAGGTGTTGTACTCTGAGATAAGCCAAGCAAAGCCCTCAGATAAGGATTGCTGGAGAGCATCTAGAACCCCTCCTCTCTCTCTCTCCTCCCTCTATTAATCAGGGTGCATTTCTCTGCAGGCAAACCCGCAGCAGGTAATGCAGAGTCATGTATGCCACAGTCCTCCCAAAGAAGAAAAAGAAAGTGAGCTTTTCTACAGTAACTTTCTCTTTCCTGCTCCTTGAATCATGTCCTCATCCCCTTTCCACCCCCTCAGGTCCATCTTTAAACACTTTAGTCAAACCCATTCCTTCCCAGACATTCACCCCTACCCACTAAAGCCAGAATCCTTCCCTCCCAGTACTTCAGCTATAACTAATTGAGACAATGCACCTTCCTCCCACTCCAAGTTTTAACCACTAGAGCCAGCCTCCCTCTCTCCCAGTGCCAGCTTTAACCACTAGAGCCAGCCTCCCTCCCTCCCAGTCCCAGCTTTAACCCTAGAGCCAGCCTCCCTCCCAGTCCCAGCTTTAACCACTAGAGCCAGCCTCCCTCCCTCCCAGTCCCAGCTCTTAACCACTAGAGCCAGCCTCCCTCCTCAAATCACTAGAGCCAGCCTCCCTCCCTCCCAGTCCCAGCTTTAACCACTAGAGCCAGCCTCCCTCCCTCCCAGTCCCAGCTTTTCTACAGTAACCTCCCTCCCAGTCCCTAACCACTAGAGCCAGCCTCCCTCCCTCAGTCCCAGCTTTAACCACTAGAGCCAGCCTCCCTCCCTCCCTCCCAGCCTTAACCACTAGAGCCAGCCTCCCTCCCTTCCCAGCTTTAACCACTAGAGCCAGCCTCCCTCCCTCCCAGTCCCAGCTTTAACCACTAGAGCCAGCCTCCCTCCCTCCCAGTCCCAGCTTTAACCACTAGAGAGCCACTAAAGCACTAGAGCCAGCCTCCCTCCCTCCCAGTCCCAGCTCCAGTCCCAGTCCTCAGCTTTAACCACTAGAGCCAGCCTCCCTAACAGCACCACTAGAGCCAGCCTCCCTCCCTCCCAGTCCCAGCTTTAACCACTAGAGCCAGCCTCCCTCCCTCCCAGTCCCCTTTCCCAGCCTCCCTCCCTCCCAGTCCCAGCTTTAACCACTAGAGCCAGCCTCCCTCCCTCCCAGTCCCAGCTTTAACCACTAGAGCCAGCTTCCCTCCCTCCCAGTCCCAGCTTTAACCACTAGAGCCAGCCTCCCTCCCTCCCAGTCCCAGCTTTAAACACTAGAGCCAGCCTCCCCTCCCTCCCAGTCCCAGCCTTAACCACTAGAGCCAGCCTCCCTCCCTCCCAGTCCCAGCTTTAACCACTAGAGCCAGCCTCCCTCCCTCCCAGTCCCAGCTTTAACCACTAGAGCCAGCCTCCCTCCCTCCCAGTCCCAGCTTTAACCACTAGAGCCAGCCTCCCTCCCTAGTCCCAGCACTAGAGCCAGCCTCCCTCCCTCCCAGTCCCAGCTTTAACCACTAGAGCCACTCCCTCCCTCCCAGTCCCAGCTTTAACCACTAGAGCCAGCCTCCCTCCCTCCCAGTCCCAGCTTTAACCACTAGAGCCAGCCTCCCTCCCTCCCAGTCCCAGCTTTAACCACTAGAGCCAGCCTCCCTCCCTCCCTCCCAGTAACCACCCAGCCTCCCTCCCTCCCAGTCCTCACTAACCACTAGAGCCAGCCTCCCTCCCTCCCAGTCCCAGCTTTAACCACTAGAGCCAGCCTCCCTCCCTCCCAGTCCCAGCCTTAACCACTAGAGCCAGCCTCCCTCCCTTCCATGCAGCTCTCTTCTCGGCTTGTTTTAGTGTGTGGAGAGCTGACTATTTTCTCTCCTCTCTCTGACCCACATCAGTAAAGGACGAGGGTCCCCGGGGATGAGAGCCAGCCTGAATCCGGAGACACTGAGAAGGAGTGCATGTCAGAGATCACAGTCCCTCCTGAAGTTAGAGACTGGGATTCAGGCCTGCTCCTAGCTACTGAACTGGTTGATTGATTTAGGACAACGTTCCTGGGCCAGTCTACAGATAAGAAAAACATTGGACTTTTACAGTGCAAACACATTATATTTGATAACAACGACACATACAAATTATGTATCTATTAAAAACACATCATTTGGAAAAATTGATTAAAGCTTGAAATATAATTAATATACTATATAAATGCATATAATAGAATACAGTATATACAGTACCCCCCTTTATAATGCTGTCGTTGGGAGCCATACTGTAGGTATGAGAGTGCAGTTTGTGTTCCACCTGATAGCCAGATCACAGGTCTTACTGTAATGGGAAATAGGAGCCACAATCATACCACTTTATAACTCGTTCCGTGGTGTACCACAGAATAACTAGAACGACCATCTCACAGTGAGACAGGATTATTTCAAATGAAGTCATGATAATGATGTCAAAGATAATCACAGCAACCCAATATAGATAGATTTTCAAACAGGGGGACGTTTTGTTCTGCGTCTGCTCAACGGCCCTGCTGACCTTGTGCTCCAGTGTAAAAACAAGATATGCAAACTGCTCGAGTACCTTGGAGCTCTTAATATAACCAGCGACTTTTTTTTATTTCTTTGTATTTGTTGCTTTTAAATATTTTTTGGGTAAAAAAAAAAAAAAAGAGGTGCAGTATTTTATTTGCTGACTCTGCATTTCTAAGTGTATAGGCTGCTGCAGGCAATATCAATAGGATGGGCTGATGTTACCAGACAAGGGTATAGTTAATGGAGGTCAGTAAAACAAGATGTGATCTGCACAGTGTGTGTGAGGGCAGCTGGATTTCCAGTGTGCTGAGATCAGGCTCAGTATACAAGATGTGATCTGCACAGTGTGTGTGAGTGCAGCTGGATTTCCAGTGTGCTGAGATCAGGCTCAGTATACAAGATGTGATCTGCACAGTGTGTGTGAGTGCAGCTGGATTTCCAGTGTGCTGAGATCAGGCTCAGTATACAAGATGTGATCTGCACAGTGTGTGTGAGTGCAGCTGGATTTCCAGTGTGCTGAGATCAGGCTCAGTATACAAGATGTGATCTGCACAGTGTGTGTGAGGGCAGCTGGATTTCCAGTGTGCTGAGATCAGGCTCAGTATACAAGATGTGATCTGCACAGTGTGTGTGTGAGTGCAGCTGGATTTCCAGTGTGCTGAGATCAGGCTCAGTATACAAGATGTGATCTGCACAGTGTGTGCAGCTGGATTTCCAGTGTGCTGAGATCAGGCTCAGTATACAAGATGTGATCTGCACAGTGTGTGTGAGGGCAGCTGGATTTCCAGTGTGCTGAGATCAGGCTCAGTATACAAGATGTGATCTGCACAGTGTGTGTGAGGGCAGCTGGATTTCCAGTGTGCTGAGATCAGGCTCAGTATACAAGATGTGATCTGCACAGTGTGTGTGAGTGCAGCTGGATTTCCAGTGTGCTGAGATCAGGCTCAGTATACAAGATGTGATCTGCACAGTGTGTGTGAGTGCAGCTGGATTTCCAGTGTGCTGAGATCAGGCTCAGTATACAAGATGTGATCTGCACAGTGTGTGTGAGTGCAGCTGGATTTCCAGTGTGCTGAGATCAGGCTCAGTATACAAGATGTGATCTGCACAGTGTGTGTGAGTGCAGCTGGATTTCCAGTGTGCTGAGATCAGGCTCAGTATACAAGATGTGATCTGCACAGTGTGTGTGAGTGCAGCTGGATTTCCAGTGTGCTGAGATCAGGCTCAGTATACAAGATGTGATCTGCACAGTGTGTGTGAGTGCAGCTGGATTTCCAGTGTGCTGAGATCAGGCTCAGTATACAATATGTGATCTGCCACAGTGTGATAAAAAGTGAGCTGTATTTAATGGGTCATTTTTAGCTGGATAAATAAAGTGGATTTCTATGAATGTAGAGACATAATTAGGTTAATTAGCAAATCATAGCAGCATAAGTTTTATCAACTCCTATTTTAATAATTATTTTGGGTTTGTTTATTGCTTTTTGTGATCGTTGCATATAACTTATTTTGATTTAAGTTCTTGCTTTAGTTTTAAAAAACACTTCAAATGAGATTATGTTCCATTAGTTTGCCATTACCTCTGTTTTAATTATTCTGTTTTATTAATTTGTTAAAGCTATATGCCATTAGTGCTCAGGTAAGCATGTTTTATAGTCTCGTCCTATAGATCCTCACTTATTATTCTGGATCTCAAAGATACTGATTAGCCGGGTCCTTGTACCTACAGATGAGCAGCAATCTGCTCTCCTAGAACAACGGAAAGATGAGTTTTACATTTCTCGTTTCGCTGCTTTATTGTGTGACTTTTTACTGTTTGAATAAAACTTGCTCATGAATATTTGGAAATAATAGCTTTGAGAATCTAGCCCATATTTTCATTTTCTATTTTCCAGAAATGTATTAATGAAGCTAAAAAACCACTTTGCATTCTGTGGCACTAACTGTATTGTCATTATCCTACCCTGTAATCCAATACAGTATAAATTTGTTTTATAAACATTTTCATCGTGGATCTTCTCAGAGCTGGGTCTCCACAAGTGCAGATCCATCCAGATGTCCTGCACATGGGTTTGTTTGACACTTTTGAGACTAAAACAGTAACTGTGGGTTTAAGCGCTGGTGCGCGCATTTATTACACAAATCAAAACACTGCTCACAGAGCAAACTAAAAAGTTCAAACAAAACAAGCTCTAAAACCAGCAACAAAAACACAGGAACAAAGTCCAAAACAAAAGGTTTAATCAAACCAACGATAAATACTACCAGGGCTTTCAGGCTGGGCATTGGCCTTCGCTGACTACCACCGAATACTATACAATTTCACCCTCACCCAAAAACCAACCTCCCAACCAAAGGATTTCTCATCCTTAAGTACTATGTGGCTGGAGATGAATTAACCATTGATCATCCAGCCACCTTCTCACAGGCATTTGGCACGGATCGGAATTAACCCCATCCCTGCCAACCACCACCAGCAATATACCAACCACACAATCTACAAGCAGTGCCCTGCCCTTCCACGTTATGAGACCACCACTGGAACCCTGGCTACACGTGAAGAACAATTCTTTAGTTGGTTTCGCAGATGGCTGGCCGGGTGACCAGGAATTGGACACACAGTACTGTGATGAGTCACAACTGCTC
>NC_054587.1:1748625-1771176 GCF_017654505.1 Polyodon spathula
AAAGTAAATGTGTGAATTGTGGTTCACTCTGCTCTGTGATGAACTGTGACCACAGCATACAGGAAAGGCTGCTCTGCGTCTTGTAAAAACCAAGCACCATGACAACAGAGGATGTTTAATAGAGACAAGCATGTCAGTGACCCTCATCCCCCAGCAAGTAGATTAACATGACATACACCCACTCTATGCACATGGGTGGGCAAATCACAGTCAAATTGCCCTCTCCATAGTGTATGTATTATATGGGCAGTTTAACAATAGTGGAAAAGCAGGCACAATAACTTGCGATAAAGAATGTCCTTACCAAGTTTCATCCTATTGAATCAGTGCTTTCCTGCATATCTGTAGAAAGCCTAGAGGGACAGACAGTCAGAGGGGACTCAGGGTCCCCTGGATTTTTCTAATCTTTAGACGTTAGACAGTTTGATGTCACTTGACTAGGATAAGGAATGGCGCTAGGACCAGAAATACACTTGCTACAGTTTTCCATGCAAATGTTGAAACAATTTGGCAGCGAGAAAAAACTAAAACCACCTCTGCAGAGCAAACTTGTCATGTGAGTAACAAGTCGAATAAAACAGTTTCCCAGACCGTTTTGGGGGCAAATTTGTTTGTGCGCATAGCATGGTAAAAAAATTGGATGGAAAAAGGGCTTATAACTTCTAAGAGGTGCAGCTCCCCCTAGTGGACACAACAAGTAAAGACACAATGTAAAAATAAAAGTTATTGACACTGTTTTCTGTCTGTTTATAGAATAATGCAGAAGCAGTGCTGAGGTATCAGGATACTGCAGCTAAGACCTACTGGTACTATTCTTCTGAAAATTATATATGGTCGAGTGCAAATGTATTAGAACACCTCAAGATTTTCCATCTATAGCCTTTATATTCCTACCTAACTAGAAACCTCTGGGTGTGAGAATTTCAATTTCCGCTCAGTAATCAGTGATATAGAAACAATAGGCACTCGTGTGTGAAAATGTTAGACCACTTTGTGCTTTAATTAGGCATCTTATATAATGTCTCGTGGATTTTATCATTTGTGGCTGTGTTTTCCTTTTCTCTTATACTCAGATTTGATAAAGAACTTTTCTGCCGCCAAAGCTGGAAAAATGTCTCTGTAATGTATAGTCTTAAGTAATTTAGAATGTGAAATGAGAAAGAAAGGTTGTGATAATGCCCAGGGAATAATTTTATACAGTCAGGTTTTTTACTCACCCAATCTAGGTAAAGCAGCAGTGTGTTCCTTACCTGGGATGGAACTCATGACCCTCCAGTCAGGAGCACAGTGCTCTAACCACTACTCCACAGACTCAGCAAGGAAAGTATCGCTAGTATCTCGTTATATAACTATTATTATTAAATCATCAGCCAAATCAATTTGACATTTTTCTGGCTTGCTATTTATTAATTTATTTATGCATGTATAATGATAAACATGTATTCATTTCTATATTTATTTATTTAAAAATATTTATTTCTAAATGTATTTATTCCTCTGTGCATTAATTTAAATTATTTATTTATTTCTACCTAATAAATTATTCCTTTATTTTTAATTAAGCAAGGAACTACAATTTATCAACGATTTAGAGAAGGAAGCTAGATGCCACTCTTGTGTGCAATTCCATTCTATGGAATCTACCAGACAAAGGAAATTGGATATTTTCAAACATGAAATAGGAAAATATATAGAATCAAGCAGAACCTTCAGGTTTTCAGTGAAAGCTGGTCAGGCATGGATGTAAGCTTAAAAAATTAATACATTTCAACAACAGTGCAATGGTGCAGCGGGCTAAGGCCTGTGCTCTTCAAAGACCTCATGTTGCGAGTTCAAACAATGTGAATTTTTTTTTTTTTCTGCGATATGTGCTGTTTTAAAACATAAATGTATTGTTTAATATAAATGGTGTGGATTTCAAACTGATTGCATTCCCTGGTTTATTTTGATGTTGACCAACATGTGAAATCACATGATTGGTAGATGTCCAGTTATTTAGCTTTTCTGTTTGAAAAGTCACTACACACTCTTAAAAAAGTAAACGGAAGAGGAGGAAGGAGAGTAACACTTTTCACTTAGTTTGATGACTTATATCTCATTGTGTATAAGAATTATTTATGTTCTTTTCCCATTTGATGTAAGAAAGTTTCAGTCTTTTGGTCCTGGTGGAGATGGTAATTCTAAGTGATGAAAAACAGCAGAACTCTTGCAGCTGTGTAGAGAGTCTTGGCAGTTTCCAACAAGTTTTTCTAACTTGTACGAGGAACTAACGTTCCTCTCAGTCTATATCCCAGCATAATTTTCTGTTGTATGGAATTTCAGATGTTCGATGGCATAATACAGTCTTTTGCAAGGTAGGAGGGGTGAAGGGGCATTAGCATTCATAGTAACATGTATAGAGGGAAGGGGAGCACTTTAAGAACAGGACACTCATGTGACAGATGTATGACACAATGATACTGTCACCTGCAAAAATGGAAGTATATCAGGTACACTGTTATATATATATAGTGGAATGTATCATATATATATATATATAACTAAGGTATATCTGTCCAATAACGCACTGCACAGCTGAAGTATGCCTTTTATGGGTTTTATTCCTTGGCTGTCTTTCTGGCTCTTTTGAATAGTTCAAATCAAACAGTTCAGACTCACCAGTGGTTACAGTGTACTGGGACTGAGGCTGGGGTTGCATAGCAGCACAGGCACCCTTGTGTAGAAGATGATCCGAGTGTCCACACAGGAGGTCAGTAACTATTATTAATCTCGAGCCTTAATGTATTTTATCTCACTGCCAGCAGAGTTGCGGTGTCTAGTGAAGTACACATTCGATTCTCTGGACTGCCCCCTAAGCACAGCCAGTATGCACAGCCTTGGTGCCACTGCTGCGGAAGCCCTTACACACCATAAAGTACGACAATGTAAATAAATACACAACTTAAAGTATTTGGAGTCACACAAATGTATTGGTAACACGTGGGTAAAGTGTGGTAACCGCTTGCCGAACTCCTCCAAGTTTGCCCACTCGCCCTCAGCAAAGATGGCCGGTTGAATCCAAATATCCTTCCCACAATGCACCAGCTCTGTGGGCAACAGTCTGACTGAGTGCTCCCCATGGTCGTAATGCTCTGATAGTATGGTTTCGTACATTAATGTTACAGTAAACATTGTCCATTCCAGAATTGTAAAACTACACCTAAAAAACAAGGTTTAATTAATTTAATAATGATTTCATAGAGAAAAGTGTAAGGTACTGCATGCAGGCAATAAAAATGTGCATTATAAATACCATATGGGAGATACTGAAATTGAAGAAGGAATCTATGAAAAAGACCTAGGAGTTTATGTTGACTCTGAAATGTCTTCATCTAGACAATGTGGGGAAGCTATAAAAAGGCCAACAAGATGCTCGGATATATTGTGAAAAGTGTTGAATTTAAATCAAGAGAAGTAATGTTAAAACTGTACAATGCATTAGTAAGACCTCATCTTGAATATTGTGTTCAGTTCTGCTCACCGAGCTTCAAAAAGGATATTGCTGCTCTAGAAAGAGTGCAAAGAAGAGCGACCAGAATTATCCCCGGTTTAAAAGGCATGTCATATGCAGACAGGCTAAAAGAAATGAATCTATTCAGTCTTGAACAAAGAAGATGACTCGGCGACCTGATTCAAGCATTCAAAATTCTAAAAGGTGTTGACAATGTCGAACCCAAGGGACTTTTTCAACTTGAGAAAAGAAACAAGGGTCAGGGGTCATAAATAGTGATTAGGCAAAGAGAATCGTGAGGGTCTGGAATCAACTCCCGAGTAATGCTGTTGAAGCTGACACCCTGGGATCCTTCAAGAAGCTGCTTGATGAGATTCTGGGATCAATAAGCTACTAACAACCAAACGAGCAAGATGGGCCGAATGGCCTCCTCTCGTTTGTAAACCTTCTTATGTTCTTAATACAACACATCCTTTGAAGTTGAACTACATGTTGAAGGTGTATCAGTAATAAGGCAGAACACTAGTTTAATAAAGCAGTTTATTGGCTACAGAATAGCTCACAAACACATACATAGTTCAGTAATGCACTTCATAAAGTTACACTGTGTGATCAAGCAATCTATTAAATACATGAATTAAATCAAACAATCAATGAGTAATGCATTTGCTTTGAGGTTTTAGAAAATACCCCAGTCAATGGTCATTTTCTCTAAACTACAGCTGCAGTTTGAACAGATATTTACAGTAGTTCTAAGACATGGCAGTCAGACATAGCAGGACAGTGCAATACTATTCCATACTATCTTCCAGACTGGTCTTTAGCAGTGACAGCAATACTATTCCAGTCAGACTGATCTTTAGCAGGACAGTGCAATACTATTCCAGTCAGACTGGATCTTTAGCAGGACAGTGCAATACTATTCCAGTCAGACTGGTCTTTAGCAGGACAGTGCAATACTATTCCAGTCAGACTGGTCTTTAGCAGGACAGTGCAATACTATTCCAGTCAGACTGGTCTTTAGCAGGACAGTGCAATACTATTCCAGTCAGACTGGTCTTTAGCAGGACAGTGCAATACTATTCCAGTCAGACTGGTCTTTAGCAGGACAGTGCAATACTATTCCAGTCAGACTGGTCTTTAGCAGGACAGTGCAATACTATTCCAGTCAGACTGGTCTTTAGCAGGACAGTGCAATTTTCACCACAAACACACTGAGAGAGTTCCCCTGTTTCCTCCGCTCCTCCGCCCTTCTTTCCTTCTCATCGGTGTGAGTGCTGTCTGCCCCTCCATTCCATTTCTGTCACCTTCACACACTGAGAGGATTCCTCAATCTACACTGAACTGTTCCTGCCTTCTCATCAGTGAGACTGAGTACCCCCTCTCTGTCTCCCTCTATCCTTTCACAAACACACACTGGGAAGGTATTCCATGTCCCTCTGGGATACAGTAATCTACAATCTACAATAGTTACATAATAACAAGTGGTTTGAAAGTTTGCACTATTACAGAATCTAGAGGGTAAAGTTTTTTTTTGAATGTAAGAGGGAAATGTGCACTGCAATAATTCTGTTGTCTCCTCTAATTTAGCTGACAAGCCAAAGCCTGCACTGACCCGGGAGCCTGCAGGAGAGATATTCGAAGGAGACACAGTGACCCTGAGCTGTAGGGTTGAGGGGGGCTCTGATGGCTGGAGATATCTCTGGTATAAAGACAGTCAGTCCAGTACTCCAGTGTACCAGACTGACAGCAGCAGTGGAACTGGAGCCGGATACACAATCAGAGCTGATGCTGTGTCCCACAGTGGAGAGTACTGGTGTCGAGCTAAAAGGGGGAGCAAACCGTTTTACTCACAATACAGCAATGCTGTCAGGATACAAGTATCACGTGAGTGACTGAACTGAGCCTGTAAGAAAGATGGCAGCCAGCCATAGAGAAAATTAATTTAAAAAGTCTCAGTATTATACCAAAAGAAGATTAATTTGTAGCTCTATTTCCTTTAAATTAAAATAGATATGATGCAGAAACAAAATTATTTGACTGATTCTTTTGCTTTTAATTAATATTATTTTAAAGAGCAAATTAAGTTTATCATTAAAGACCCCCTTTCTCTTTATATTAATTTCCTTTTATTTATTTATCTTTATCTAAATGGCAGGGAACACTGCAATTAAATCATCTTTATATTTCTCCAGCGCTGCCCCAGACTACACTCACCCTGGAGCCTCCATTCCCAGAGATAATCACCAGGGATGCTTTTCAATGGGCCCTTATAGTTTCACATCTTACAACTGCAATCAATCAATCAATCAATCAATCAATCTTTATTTCTTATATAGGGTGTTTCATAATAAATCACCTCAAATAATAATAACAATAATTTACAAAACAATTTAGAGAAATAGTAAAAGATAAGATAATAAAATACCCTTTAAATAAATACATTAAAATACTTTTAAAAAGCAGTGACAAAAACAGGTAGTAAAAAAAAAATCTAATTAGGTACACTGTATTGTATAAGGAGCGTCACGGTGGCGTGGTGGTTAGCGCTGCTGCCTCACAGTGCCAGGGTCCTGGGTTTGATTCCCGTCTAGGGTTCTGCCTGTGTGGAGTTTGCATGTTCTCCTTGTGTTCGTGTGGTTTTTTCTCTGGGAACTCCAGTTTCCTCCCACAGTCCAAAGACATGCTGTTCAGGGTGATTGATCACTCTAAATTGCCCTCTGTGTGTGTGATGCCCTGCGATGGACTGGCATCCCATCAAGGGTGTAGTCCCACCTTGTGCCCTTTGTCTGCTGGGTTAGGCTCCAACTCACCACAACCCTGTAAAAGATTGAACAGATAATGATAATACTGTATAAAAGATTATGATCATTATCCCTCTGCTAAATTTGCAGGGGGTTTGAATGCCTCTCTCAAATTCGGCTAGTAGGAGCAGATGAGGTTTTCAGTGTTGTGGAAATTCTTTGGGTATTCCATGATTCTAGACTGTGGGCATCAAACAATAACCAATATTAACAACAAACCAATAGCAATGTTCTCTTTTAAAGCCTTCTTTTATTAATCAAATCAAGCTTGCAATGCGCAAAACCTTTTCAAGTGTTTTAGAGAGGGTTTCTCTTCATGAAAAACACTATTTTATAAACGCCTTTCCCTTTTTTGTGTGTGCTTTTAAATCACAAAAACATTTTCAAAAGAAATCCAGAATTGGAAATGATTCAGGTGACTTTATAGCTACTTAGCCTTTTAATGTTGTATGCTGGTGATGGATATATGTGTTGACTGTGATTGAGGAATTCCAATTCCAAACAGTACCCAGACATATGTAATATGCCTTTTCCAATGAAGGCTACTTTACTGCACTCACACTAGCCAGAGCTATACAGGGAAGACTGGGTTAGAATATGCATTCACTAAAATAAAGTTTCTCTCCACTGTCGGACTGTTGCCTTTCCCAATGAAGGCTACTCTTTTCAATCAAACCAGTCTCATAAATAACAAATACGAGGTGTGCAGGAAGTGTCTCATTCGTGCTATAGGAAAGATTATGGACTGCCTCTTTATTGTGTCTTAAATAAGCAACGTGTCTTTGGAGGTCAGCGGTTGCTGGCTCATGTGTGGGATTACTCTTAGCACACGAGGAACATTCAGTATATAATCTCTCTGTATGGCCGTTTGAAGTCATGTATCCAATTTATGTGACAGTCAAACCATTCATTTTTGCATCTATAACCACAATGCCAGTCCTTAAAGGCTGCACTGTCTATAGCTGGAAGAGGCTTCACCTGGTTTGACTCTCCACAGACCCTCTGACTGTGTTCTTGTTGTTTTGTGTCAGAGCTGTTCTCCAGGGTGACTCTGTCAGCCTCTCCTAGAGCCACAGTGAAGGAGGGAGAGGCTCTTAACCTGACCTGTGAGGCAACAATGAACAAACCCCCCCGCTCTCAACTCCACTACACCATTCTGAGAGACGGGGAGCCTGTGATTAATAGCACTGGCCCTGCACTGTACAGCATAGCCAGCACTGAGATGAGCCACGCTGGGAGCTACACGTGTGCTGTGGAGTCACAGGGAGTGAGGAAGAGTAGCCAGGAATTACGCATTGAAGTGCAAAGTAAGAACAGCCTCTTCAGATCAAAAAGTATATCGCCTATTTTCACCAAAGAAACAGCTTTTGCCCAGATCTTGAACTCTCCTGTTTATGCTTTTATATACCACGTTCTTTTTTAAAAAAATTTAATTTTAAAGAATTTTTTTCTTCTCCAAAAATGGCCTGCATCTTAAATTCGACTGTAGTGATTAAAATCGCCAACAAAAGAGGTGACTCCGCGAGTACAGAAACAGGAACGTGGCTGACCGCTTGATCAAAGACGAACAAAAACGTCCCTGGCCGATCTCGAACCATCCACGACATGCTGATCGGATCGGAAATGCTGATCAGACCCCTGTATTTTCCGACATGCCAAGCAATGCCACAGTTCACAAAAAGGGAAAAAAGAGGTGCATTAATCATGACTGGAAAGGAGAAGCAGCGCTTAACTGCAATGCTCTGAGTGATGGCAGACGGCCGTAAAACTGCTTGCTCACGCGTAATTCAGGCTGCATCATTGTAAATGCATCTTTATTTAATGTTTTATTTTTCCCGAAATTGAGGGTGGAAAATTTTGGCTGCGTCTTAAATTTGTAGGACTGCAGTATCAGCGTGATTTTCAAAAGGGGCAAAATGAGGACTAGGTCGCTAAGGGATTTCTACAAACCTGATTTAGGTTGCTAAGTATATGAGCTAGCTGAAATTCGTCCTGTATTCACTTCTTGATGCTTAAAAAATATAAATCAAGTGACAAAATGGTGAGTGGATACAGGTGAGTGCAGTGCAGAGCGGGTGCAAATCAGACAGACGATTACTTGGGTGTTTGTTGAACTTATTTGACAATGTCCAGGGCCTTATGGTGAACACCTATAAATAAATTATATTATTTATAGGCGTGTGTCACTCGTAACTTTAATCCCCGGGTTTGACTCGTAACCAAACTGCTCTCCAATCCACGGATGCCACGCTGTTTCCCGTCCGGGTCATTGAGTTTGCGTGCCGTAGCTCCGCCCCTTTTCTAGCTGGCCGACTTCCAGATACCCACGGGAATAAATTGTCATGCCTTTTAGTCCAGGGTACTCTGTTCCCTTTACACAGCGCCCTCACAGGTTGGGAGGGAGATCTAACATATGCGTCACACATAGTGACATTTAATCAGGCTTTTGAAATCATTTTGCGACCTAGTTCTTATTTTGCCTCTTTTGAAAATAATGTGTCAAGTATTCCTTATGATTGTGAATGGTGCTCCCTCACCCCTCCTCTCCCCTCAGAGTCCTGGTCGTGGATCACTGTTCCTCTCAGTGTCTCGCTGGCTTCGATCATTTTTATTCTGGTCACAATATTGCTGTGCTACCGATACAAGACCAAAGGTGAGGCTCACACTCTGAATTTACTAGTTAAACGCTGGTTTGAAGACTGAATTTCAGACACAAAGACTTTCTTCAAACCTTTAGTCAAAGTGATAAATTTAGAAATGTTAAAACAATCTTAATAAATTCAAGGACAACCATTAAGTCTAGTTCTTTCATTAAATATCTTGAGAGATTTCTATTAGAAACCTGTGTTATTGAATGTATTTATTTGAGTATTTATTTTGTAATAATACTGAATGAGATGACACAGACCTCAGAATGGGCTGGAATTACTCAGTTCTCCAGCTTTTTAAAAGTTTAGAGAACGTGTTACTGCCGCCAGCACTTATTAAAACCAGCCAATTGAATTGTTTCACCTTGTCACTTTCCTGGTGTATATTAACATATTAACATTCCAACTGGTTTGTGTCATGAATAGATTTCCATGTACAAACTATTCTTGCATTCTGATTAGAAATATGCACCATCTCCACCTTTAAATAAACAAAAAAAGACATATTTTCTACCTTAGTTTACCATATAGATAGATCAAATTACACTGACCAACCCCAGGGAAAAAAAAAAACAAAATATACCTTTGTTTCTTTTATTTGCAGGTTTTCTTTTCACTGCTGCCAAATCGAGGTAAGAATATCGAGTTTAATATCAATTGCAAGCAGCTGAAATGGCTGACAGAATGACTATGTGCTTGGCATGACTCTTCTAGCTGTTGGCATGCCGTGACTGCAGGTTCTCATCATGCTGTGCCAGCGAGATCTCACGCTGCACACACACGGCGTTGTTGTGTGACCAAACCACCTTGTCTCATTTAGAGCCTTTCCCATGAATGCAGGCAATTTTAAAACCTGAACCAGATTTTAAAGGGTTTCTGCTGTAGCTATGTGGGGATCGATTGCATCATACACCTTTCACTTCTCACAACTGCAAGGATTTTTTTTAATAAGTTTAGCCATCTAGTTTCATCTGGTGTAACATCAGTCTTTCACATTCAGAGAATGGTCTGGACCGGTTTGGGACAATGAATGCATTATAGGAACATAAGAACATAAGAAAGTTTACAAACGAGAGGAGACCATTCGGCCCATCTTGCTCATTTGGTTGTTAGTAGCTTATTGATCCCAGAATCTCATCAAGCAGCTTCTTGAAGGATCCCAGGGTGTCAGCTTCAACAACATTACTGGGGAGTTGATTCCAGACCCTCACAATTCTCTGTGTAAAAAGTGCCTCTTATTTACTGTTCTGAATGCCCCTTTGTCTCATCTCCATTTGGTCCTTGTTTCTTTTTTCAGGTCGAAAAAGTCCCCTGGGTCGACATTGTCAATACCTTTTAAAATTTTGAATGCTTGAATCAGATTGCCGCGTAGTCTTCTTTGTTCAAAACTGAATAGATTCAATTCTTTTAGCCTGTCTGCATATGACATGCCTTTTAAACCCAGGATAATTCTGGTCGCTCTTCTTTGCACTCTTTCTAGAGCAGCAATATCCTTTTTGTAGCGAGGTGACCAGAACTGAACACAATATTCAAGATGAGGTCTTACTAATGCCTTGTACTCTTATTTAGAAGTGAACTATAGTCGTACTGCAACATCATTTACCAGTAGGATTCTGGGAAGGGCAGGTTACCTGCTCTTAGTCATGGCAACGAGCCAGATATCATTGAGTGGCTGTAAAACTGAAAAGGAGACAGGGGTAACACGTTCAAAAACAAATGCCCCCTTAAACACATTTCCAGCTGATAATGTAATGCAATGTTTAGGCTAATGGACAGATGGGCATTATTATTTGAAGCTATTTTTTCAATACTGCACCATAGAGATTGAGGTTCACGAGAGTTGAATTTATCTTCATAAGACAGCTGCTGGACCACGTAAGAAGTCAGCCAGTTATCAAGCAAATATGCGATGATTCTGAAACAGGATCTGAAACAATCCTGCTGTATTTGTTCCATCGGAAGCAGAATCAAACCATTTTTGAATTGGGAATCTGTCAGGCCCAGTTAGGATAACAGGGTGGCTGAAATACTATACCTCAAAATCTCAGGGAGTGTGCCCATGTGCTCTCAGACTGCAGGTAGAATCAGCTGTAGGCTGCCCCAGTTTGATGTTGGAACGAGATGAGGTTGAGTTTTATGGTCTGGTTTCATGGTGCACATAGAAGCAAAGCAACAGTAATTATCTTCTATCCTCTCTGGTACATTGATCCCCTCTCTCTGTCTCTTACAGGCGCCCTGCTGATCAGACTCCTGCACAGCCCTTGAGAGGAATGGAGCTCTCCAGACTTGGACAACAGCCTGGTGAGTTACTGACAGATCACGTGTCCGTAAAAAAAATACCATTAAAAAAAATGGGAATCATTCTATGATAATTCCAAAGCTTAATACTGTGAACTGTAAACTATACTAAAACTTAATTATTTAATTTATTGAAACAGTACATGAAATGGGGATTTAATTGAAGTCTATTAAATAATGTCTTAAATGGTACAGATAACATCAATCTTGAGAAGCTGCATTCCTGATGCATGCAGATGCAGGCAGTGCTGGTGTATGCACTGCCCTGGGCAGCATGCTTGCAGGACCTGTTCTTGTTCTGATGCTGGTTCTTTCTTTTTTTTTGCTGTTGACTGCATTTCCAGGTAACTGCACCACATCCAAAATAGAGACCGTATACGCAGAAGTAATGCCGTGTCAACAGAACCAAGGTCAGGGCCTCTGGAACTCCTCTCCATCCCATTCCACTTGACACCTTCTCTACACCATCTCCAGCCACATGACCACAAGGGAGTAGAAATCCTTTGTTTGAGAATTTGGCATTTATTAAACCAACAAACAAAACACTGGAACGAATTAACAAGGCAGAACCTAGATGGCCTACGTTGGGTATTTGGCTTCACTACCTCAAACACAACACAGTTACACAGAGTTACAGAGTTACCGACTCAAAACCTCACCTAAACATCAGCTCCCAAATTGAGTGTTAGAATTTTTAGAGGTGCCGTGTCTGTCTGTCCATCACACTTGCATGTATACTTCTGTCTTAAGAAACACATGTTCAGTTGTGATGAAATCTGGTCTGGACATTCTTTAGCATAACTATTGAGTGTCTGTCTCTGGGGATTTATGTAGGCTTCTGCCCTTAAGTCACATTTACATTTCATGTTTGTTGCTAATGACTGCAATTTTGTATTTCCAGCTGTGCATGTCACTGACACCCCCTCAGCATCCAATGGTGACGAAATCCTTTACTCTACGATTGACTTAAAGAATACAAAGCCAGGTATTTCTGTATTGAGTCTCCTCTCTTTCAGGGCTCATATTATAATGTGATATTTTATTAGCAGGTCAGAAAACAAAACATGTATTGGATTGTCCATTAAATTTAACCTGTACATTACCGTGGAAGGGTGGTGGGTAATTCACTGACACACGGGAGACAGAAGTATGTACTTGAAAAACAGCACAAGTGCCCTTTTTTATTTAGTTCTCTTTTAGCCCGCAGAGGGTGCTATTGTCTGTGGCCTGACTACCAGCGATGGTAGACAGGCCTACAGGAACTCCAATGTCGGTAAACAGTTCAAATGTAGGCGCAGGTGCTCAAAATGAATAATCAAAAACAGAAGGCGAAAGAAAAAAAGGAAAATAAAATACAGTAATAAAACTACAAAATAAAGGTGCTGCATTCGGCAGCGTTACCCCGGCCGTCGCTACCCGTACGACCCGGGTCCCCGTCCTACACTTACTGCTCCCTCAGCCTGCTGTCTGTATACTGACGAGGTCTGCCCAAGGGTTCCCCGCTATCACTGCCTTGGTTTTCTTCTCTTTAGATTTCTTTCAGGTCTTTTCTCCCGGCAGTTCTCAGTCCTGGACCAGAGCTTCCGCAAGCTGGGCACTTCTTAGAGGGGCAGACCTGCGGGAACAGCAGAACGTTATTCTGTAGGGCTAGCAATCCTCCCAAGGCCCGCCTCTCAGCCACTCAGAGAGAGGGAGAGCCCACACACCCACCTCTCCATGTCACTGCCATGACCCACAGCACTATGAACGCACCAGATGAGTCAGCACAGATCTCCCCCTTGTTACAATGACTACATATTGAATAGAAGGACACTGTGTGATTCAGTATGTGATAATAATCTTTATCATACAAGTGTACTGTAGGTTGTGTCTATCTACGAATTCAATTTTCCTCTGTGGGCATGAGAGATTTGGACATTAGTGGCTTTATGAATATTGCTTTGCTTTAGTAGTTTGGTAGGGCTTTTGCATAGGCACACTACAATGTAAACCTTAAAGTGACTGGCATTTCGTTTCATTGTTCAGTATTTATCTTTTCAGCTAAACCCAGATCAAAACGCGACTGTGATGCCCTGTACTCTGCTGTCCTTGTCAAGAAGCAAGAAGGTAAGAATGACAAAAAATCCTCTCTGAGCCACCAGCGGAGATATAGAGAACAATGAAGACAAACCCAGAAACGAATTTTATCATGTTTCAGTTAGACGATCTCAAACCTGCTTGATAGGGGAACAACTTTTCAAAATGTGTTTTAAACTGGAAACCCCTGAACTAAAAACTGGGGAAAATCACTAAAAAGAAAGCCAGTAACCATTTTCCAAATATCAGAGTCATGAGAATCAGTTGTCCGTGTTTCACAAACAGCAATGTTAAATCCTAATTGTTACAAATAGGTGAGCAGCAAAGGAGGTTTATAGATTCCTAAAGCCAGTGGAACACGAGGCAAGCTTCAGCCAACTATTTCTGGCAGCTTCTGAAGCAGCTGGCTGATACAGTAGCAACATGATTACCAAACTTAACATCAATTTCATAGTCTTGCTCTATCTCGAAGCAGCTGCTGGAAAATGTGTAAGAAAAGCTTGCCTGAGAGTTGCTTTGTGTTTCATGGACTTCAAACAGCGACTTGGCTTGGGTATAACGGCTAGAGTTGTCTTAACTAATGTCTTCTTCCTGTTTAGAATTGATTTGTACAGTATGTAATCAGTCCTCACATCACGGGGGCTTCTTAAAAGTGTATGGTCACAGTAGAGCACTCAGAAACATGTCTAATGTCCAGAGAATGTGGTACCCCAGAGTGTAGCCGTTAACCATCAGAAATACATGGAACAGATTTGTTTTTCACAGAAACCAGAGGCAGTCAGTTGCATGCTGACAGGTTAGCGGGACCAGATGAACTTGGGGTTAAGCCATTAGCGGTCCATTTATTCAGCACTTGTCAGGCACATCGGGTCCAATTTATTTTCACACGTGCTGTTTATTTTACAAGCGCTGTTTAAAAAGGGATTTTTCAGAGTAAAACAGGTTTAAAAGTCACTGCATGGCAAAAGGACATCAGTATTGCATTTCCAGCCAAGCCCCACCCCATATTCGCTGTATTTTTCACATACCTCATTATAGACATGCATACTAATCAATCCTTTCCTGATCACTCGTTTTATCACCAAACTCCTCAATAATGTGATCCCAGTCATTGTTTGATTACTATCTCATCTCAGAAAGCTCTGCAGATGTCTGTGATGTTCTTTGAGCTCTGAATGCAGAAGCAGCTGTCTCCTTTGTTTGTGTCCGTCTTATCTATGTGGTGCAGAGACTAGCTCTATTATTCAGATACGCTCCCTTTTTTTTCCGGCTTCAATCGGCTCCTATCGGTCTCACTCGGCCATTGAAAGATTTTCTCTGCTTTTTTTTCCAGAGAAAAAATGACTAGAGTCCTGCGCTTGACTTCTTTTTGATGTTGGACAGGGTCCGCCATTGGACCGAAAAGGGAAAATCGTACTGTCGGACCTGATCTGATACAGGACCGCAAAGGGTTAGACATGTTTCTGAGAGCTCCACTCTGGCCATCCCGCTGCCTTAAACGTCACCAAGACGTCATGATTAAATAATGCAACCATGTAAAGTGAATCTAAAATAATAATTCATTACTTAAGGGACTCCAGTATTTTATATTTATAGAACAAGTGTTTCTTAAGTGTTACACATTGTCATTAAGCACGCTACTGAAAAAAGATCCGGCTGCAACTGTATTTTATAGACTACTAAACCAACACTATATATCCAAGTGATGTACCTAATGCATGATTGAATACCTTTCTCATCCACGGTGTGAATCTCTACCTGTAGATAACCCCAGTGCTGCAGACAACAGTGATGCCCTTTATTCAGAGCTCGACATGAAGAATGTGAAGAAGAAGGGTATGAAACCTCTTTCCTCCCCTCAACCCTCTGTATTGGACAGGCTTCCTAATACCCCTCTGCCCAGTGTTTCTATAAAGGATAATCGAAACTGTTCATGTTTCTAACGTAGAATGAACCCTTTACACTCCCCTCCAGCCCGTACTGGAACAGATTGGGTGGTGGGGAATTTGTTTTTCCCTTTCACCCCCTACCCTGACTCCTTGTTCTCTAAAGTAAGTAGTTATGGCATTGAATAAACATTGCTGGGTCAAACTGACCAGGTTGCAAGTGAAAAGAAGAGTCTTCAAAATTTGATCTGCTCAGAAGAGTGACAAAATAATGTCTCCTAGCCTTGTAAATACTATGATTAAAAGATAACAATGAGCCAGATTCTCAGACTCAGATCGTTGTCTCTATTTCCCAGGTAAAACCCTGGCAGATAACCAGCCTGAGGTGTTGTACTCTGAGATCAGCCAAGCAAAGCCCTCAGATAAGGATTGCTGGAGAGCATCTAGAACCCCTCCCCTCTCTCTCTCTCTCTCTCCTCCCTCTATTAATCAGGGTGCATTTCTCCGCAGGCAAACCCGCAGCAGGTAATGCAGAGTCCATGTATGCCACAGTCCTCCCAAAGAAGGAAAAGAAAGTGAGCTATTCTACAGTAACTTTCTCTTTCCTGCTCCTTGAATCATGTCCTCATCCCCTTTCCACCCCCTCAGGTCCATCTTTAAACACTTTAGTCAAACCCATTCCTTCCCAGACATTCACCCCTACCCACTAAAGCCAGAATCCTTCCCTCCCAGTACTTCAGCTATAACTACTTGAGACAATGCACCTCCTCCCAGTCCCAGCTTTAACCACTAGAGCCAGCCTCCCTCCCTCCCAGTCCCAGAGCCAGCCTCCCTAGAGCCAGCCTCCCTCCCTCCCAGTCCCAGCTTTAACCACTAGAGCCAGCCTCCCTCCCTCCCAGTCCCAGCTTTAACCACTAGAGCCAGCCTCCCTCCCCAGCCCAGCTTTAACCACTAGAGCCAGCCTCCCTCCCTCCCAGTCCCAGCTTTAACCACTAGAGCCAGCCTCCCTCCCTCCCAGTCCCAGCTTTAACCACTAGAGCCAGCCTCCCTCCCTCCCTCCCAGTCCCAGCTTTAACCACTAGAGCCAGCCTCCCTCCCTCCCAGTCCCAGCTTTAACCACTAGAGCCAGCCTCCCTCCCTCCCAGTCCCAGCTTTAACCACTAGAGCCAGCCTCCCTCCCTCCCAGTCCCAGCTTTAACCACTAGAGCCAGCCTCCCTCCCTCCCAGTCCCAGCTTTAACCACTAGAGCCAGCCTCCCTCCCTCCCAGTCCCAGCTTTAACCACTAGAGCCAGCCTCCCTCCCTCCCAGTCCCAGCTTTAACCACAGTCCCAGCTTTAACCACTAGAGCCAGCCTCCCTCCCAGTCCCAGCTTTAACCACTAGAGCCAGCCTCCCTCCCTCCCAGTCCCAGCCTTAACCACTAGAGCCAGCCTCCCTCCCTCCCAGAGCCAGCCTCCCTCCCTTCCATGCAGCTCTCTTCTCGGCTTGTTTCAGTGTGTGGAGAGCTGACTATTTTCTCTCCTCTCTCTGACCCACATCAGTAAAGGACGAGGGTCCCCGGGGATGAGAGCCAGCCTGAAACCGGAGACGCTGAGAAGGAGTGCATGTCAGAGATCACAGTCCCTCCTGAAATTAGAGACTGAGATTCAGGCCTGCTCCTAGCTACTGAACTGGTTGATTGATTTAGGACAGCGTTCCTGGGCCAGTCTACAGATAAGAAAAACATTGGACTTTTACTGTGCAAACACGATATATTTGATAACAACGACACATACAAATTATGTATCTATTAAAAACACATCATTTGGAAAAATTGATTAAAGCTTGAACTATAATTAATATACTATATAAATGCATATAATAGAATACAGTATATACAGTACCCACCTTTATAATGCTGTCGTTGGGAGCCATACTGTAGGTATGAGAGTGCAGTTTGTGTTCCACCTGATAGCCAGATCACAGGTCTTACTGTAATGGGAAATAGGAGCCACAATCATACCACTTTATAACTCGTTCCGTGTGTACCACAGAATAACTAGAACGACCATCTCACAGTGAGACAGGATTTTTTCAAATGAAGTCATGATAATGATGACAAAGATAATCACAGCAACCCAATATAGATAGATTTTCAAACAGGGGGACGTTTTGTTCTGCGTCTGCTCAACGGCCCTGCTGACCTTGTGCTCCAGTGTAAAAACAAGATATGCAAACTGCTCGAGTACCTTGGAGCTCTTAATATAACCAGCGACTTTTTTTTATTTCTTTGTATTTGTTGCTTTTAAATATATTTTGGGTAAAAAAAAAAAAAAAAGAGGTGCAGTATTTTATTTGCTGACTCTGCATTTCTAAGTGTATAGGCTGCTGCAGGCAATATCAATAGGATGGGCTGATGTTACCAGACAAGGGTATAGTTAATGGGGGTCAGTAAAACAAGATGTGATCTGCACAGTGTGTGTGAGTGCAGCTGGATTTCCAGTGTGCTGAGATCAGGCTCAGTATACAAGATGTGATCTGCACAGTGTGTGTGAGTGCAGCTGGATTTCCAGTGTGCTGAGATCAGGCTCAGTATACAAGATGTGATCTGCACAGTGTGTGTGAGTGCAGCTGGATTTCCAGTGTGCTGAGATCAGGCTCAGTATACAAGATGTGATCTGCACAGTGTGTGTGAGTTCATCTGGATTTCCAGTGTGCTGAGATCAGGCTCAGTATACAAGATGTGATCTGCACAGTGTGTGTGAGTGCAGCTGGATTTCCAGTGTGCTGAGATCAGGCTCAGTATACAAGATGTGATCTGCACAGTGTGTGTGAGTTCATCTGGATTTCCAGTGTGCTGAGATCAGGCTCAGTATACAAGATGTGATCTGCACAGTGTGTGTGAGTGCAGCTGGATTTCCAGTGTGCTGAGATCAGGCTCAGTATACAAGATGTGATCTGCACAGTGTGTGTGAGTGCAGCTGGATTTCCAGTGTGCTGAGATCAGGCTCAGTATACAAGATGTGATCTGCACAGTGTGTGTGAGTGCAGCTGGATTTCCAGTGTGCTGAGATCAGGCTCAGTATACAAGATGTGATCTGCACAGTGTGTGTGAGTGCAGCTGGATTTCCAGTGTGCTGAGATCAGGCTCAGTATACAAGATGTGATCTGCACAGTGTGTGTGAGTCAGCTGGATTTCCAGTGTGCTGAGATCAGGCTCAGTATACAAGACAAGCATGTGATCTGCACAGTGTGTGTGAGTGCAGCTGGATTTCCAGTGTGCTGAGATCAGGCTCAGTATACAAGATGTGATCTGCACAGTGTGTGTGAGTGCAGCTGGATTTCCAGTGTGCTGAGATGGCTCAGTATACAAGATGTGATCTGCACAGTGTGTGTGAGTGCAGCTGGATTTCCAGTGTGCTGAGATCAGGCTCAGTATACAAGATGTGATCTGCACAGTGTGTGTGAGTTGCTGGATTTCCAGTGTGCTGATATCAGGCTCAGTATACAAGATGTTTCCAGTGTGCTGAGATCAGGCTCAGTATACAAGATGTGATCTGCACAGTGTGTGTGAGTGCAGCTGGATTTCAGTGTGCTGAGATCAGTGTGTCTGCACAGTGTGTGTGAGTTCAGCTGGATTTCCAGTGTGCTGAGATCAGGCTCAGTATACAAGATGTGATCTGCACAGTGTGTGTGAGTGCAGCTGGATTTCCAGTGTGCTGAGATCAGGCTCAGTATACAAGATGTGATCTGCACAGTGTGTGTGAGTTCATCTGGATTTCCAGTGTGCTGAGATCAGGCTCAGTATACAATATGTGATCTGCACAGTGTGTGTGAGTTCATCTGGATTTCCAGTGTGCTGAGATCAGGCTCAGTATACAATATGTGATCTGCACAGTGTGTGTGAGTGCAGCTGGATTTCCAGTGTGCTGAGATCAGGCTCAGTATACAAGATGTGATCTGCACAGTGTGTGTGAGTGCAGCTGGATTTCCAGTGTGCTGAGATCAGGCTCAGTATACAAGATGTGATCTGCACAGTGTGTGTGAGTGCAGCTGGTTTCCAGTGTGCTGAGATCAGGCTCAGTATACAAGATGTGATCTGCACAGTGTGTGTGAGTGCAGCTGGATTTCCAGTGTGCTGAGATCAGGCTCAGTATACAAGATGTGATCTGCACAGTGTGTGTGAGTGCAGCTGGATTTCCAGTGTGCTGAGATCAGGCTCAGTATACAAGATGTTATCTGCACAGTGTGTGTGAGGGCAGCTGGATTTCCAGTGTGCTGAGATGAGAATAAATTTTTACATAAAATAAAGTTTTATTGTTATTAATTTTTATAATAATTCCATGCAGCATCGTTTGCATAAAAACATATTTTTGCTTTAAAATGAAGTTTCATTATTATTATTATTATTATTATATTATTATTATTATTATTATTATTATTATTATTATTAATGAATAAGAAAATAAGAATCAATTTCAGACTACTTGCAAGTGACTGAACTAAATGTCTGAGTTTTACATTTCTCGTTTGGCAGCTTTATTGTGTGACTTTTTACTGTTTGAATAAAACTTGCTCATGAATATTTGGAAATAATAGCTTTGAGAATCTAGCCCATATTTTCATTTTCTATTTTCCAGAAATTTATTAATGAAGCTAAAAACCACTTTGCATTCTGTGGCACTAACTGTATTGTCATTATCCTACCCTGTAATCCAATACAGTATAAATTTGTTTTATAAACATTTTCATCGTGGATCTTCTCAGAGCTGGGTCTCCACAAGTGCAGATCCATCCAGATGTCCTGCACATGGGTTTGTTTGACACTTTTGAGACTAAAACAGTAACTGTGGGTTTAAGCGCTGGTGCGCGCATTTATTACACAAATCAAAACACTGCTCACAGAGCAAACTAAAAAGGTCAAACAAAACAAGCTCTAAAACCAGCAACAAAAACACAGGAACAAAGTCCAAAACAAAAGGTTTAATCAAACCAACGATAAATACTACCAGGGCTTTCAGGCTGGGCAATGGCCTTCGCTGACTACCACCGAATACTATACAATTTCACCCTCACCCAAAAACCAACCTCCCAACCAAAGGATTTCTCATCCTTAAGTACTATGTTGCTGGAGTTGAATTAAAAATTGATCATCCAGCCACCTTCTCACAGGCATTTGGCACGGATCGGAATTAACCCCATCCCTGCCAACCACCACCAGCAACATACCAACCACACAATCTACAAGCAGTGCCCTGCCCTTCCACGTTATGGGACCACCATTGGAACCCTGGCTACACGTGAAGAACAATTCTTTAGTTGGTTTCGAAGATGGCTGGCCGGGTGACCAGGAATTGGACACACAGTACTGTGATGAGTCACAACTGCTCTCCTTATCATCAAACAAATCTAAACTTTAAATAAGAAACGCAACGGCACGACGGCCAAGAAAGCAAACGTACACAAAATAAAACAATTACCGTGTTATTTACCAAAATAAACCAATTCAGAAGTGCCACACCAGGGGGCTCCAGCCCTGGTCCTGGAGAGCTTCTGTGGCTGCTGGTTTTCGTTTCAACCAATCCCTCAGTTACTTAATTGAACCAGTTATTGGCTTAATTAGTCAAGATTATACAGGTGCACCAAACACGATTCAGACCCTGAGCTTCAATCTGCATAGTTTTATATATTATACAGCAACACCAAACACGATTCAGACACCCCCCTGAGCTTCAATCTGCATAGTTTTATATATTATACAGCAACACCAAACACGATTCAGACACCCCCCTGAGCTTCAATCTGCATAGTTTTATATATTATACAGCAACACCAAACACGATTCAGACACCCCCCTGAGCTTCAATCTGCATAGTTTTATATATTATACAGCAACACCAAACACGATTCAGACACCCCCCTGAGCTTCAATCTGCATAGTTTTATATATTATACAGCAACACCAAACACGATTCAGACACCCCCCTGAGCTTCAATCTGCATAGTTTTATATATTATACAGCAACACCAAACACGATTCAGACACCCCCCCTGAGCTTCAATCTGCATAGTTTTATATATTATACAGCAACACCAAACACGATTCAGACAGCCCCCCTGAGCTTCAATCTGCATAGTTTTATATATTATACAGCAACACCAAACACGATTCAGACAGCCCCCCTGAGCTTCAATCTGCATAGTTTTATATATTATACAGCAACACCAAACACGATTCAGACAGCCCCCCTGAGCTTCAATCTGCATAGTTTTATATATTATACAGCAACACCAAACACGATTCAGACACCCCCCTGAGCTTCAATCTGCATAGTTTTATATATTATACAGCAACACCAAACACGATTCAGACACCCCCCTGAGCTTCAATCTGCATAGTTTTATATATTATACAGCAACACCAAACACGATTCAGACACCCCCCTGAGCTTCAATCTGCATAGTTTTATATATTATACAGCAACACCAAACACGATTCAGACACCCCCCTGAGCTTCAATCTGCATAGTTTTATATATTATACAGCAACACCAAACACGATTCAGCACCCCCCTGAGCTTCAATCTGCATAGTTTTATATATTATACAGCAACACCAAACACGATTCAGACACCCCCCCTGAGCTTCAATCTGCATAGTTTTATATATTATACAGCAACACCAAACACGATTCAGACAGCCCCCCTGAGCTTCAATCTGCATAGTTTTATATATTATACAGCAACACCAAACACGATTCAGACAGCCCCCCTGAGCTTCAATCTGTATAGTTTTATATATTATACAGCAACACCAAACACGATTCAGACAGCCCCCCTGAGCTTCAATCTGCATAGTTTTATATATTATACAGCAACACCAAACACGATTCAGACAGTCCCCCCTGAGCTTCAATCTGCATAGTTTTATATATTATACAGCAACACCAAACACGATTCAGACACCCCCCTGAGCTTCAATCTGCATAGTTTTATATATTATACAGCAACACCAAACACGATTCAGACAGCCCCCCTGAGCTTCAATCTGCATAGTTTTATATATTATACAGCAACACCAAACACGATTCAGACAGCCCCCCTGAGCTTCAATCTGCATAGTTTTATATATTATACAGCAACACCAAACACGATTCAGACAGCCCCCCTGAGCTTCAATCTGCATAGTTTTATATATTATACAGCAACACCAAACACGATTCAGACAGCACCCCTGAGCTTCAATCTGCATAGTTTTATATATTATACAGCAACACCAAACACGATTCAGACACCCCCCTGAGCTTCAATCTGCATAGTTTTATATATTATACAGCAACACCAAACACGATTCAGACACCCCCCTGAGCT
>NC_054587.1:1771676-1789836 GCF_017654505.1 Polyodon spathula
GCATTTTCACCACAAACACACTGAGAGAGTTCCCCTGTTTCCTCCGCTCCTCCGCCCTTCTTTCCTTCTCATCGGTGTGAGTGCTGTCTGCCCCTCCATTCCATTTCTGTCACCTTCACACACTGAGAGGATTCCTCAATCTACACTGAACTGTTCCTGCCTTCTCATCAGTGAGACTGAGTACCCCCTCTCTGTCTCCCTCTATCCTTTCACAAACACACACTGGGAAGGTATTCCATGTCCCTCTGGGATACACATGCACATGGAAAGTATCTACAATAGTTACATAATAACAAGTGGTTTTAAAGTTTGCACAATTACAGAATCTAGTGGGTAAAGTTTTTTTTTTGAATGAAAGATGGAAATGTGCATCTAATGCTGTTGTCTCCTCTATTTCAGTGACAAGCCGAAGCCTGCACTGACCCAGGAGCCTGCAGGAGAGATATTCGAAGGAGACTCAGTGACCCTGAGCTGTAGGGTTGAGGGGGGCTCTGATGGCTGGAGATATCTCTGGTATAAAGACAGTCAGTCCAGTACTCCAGTGTACCAGACTGACAGCAGCAGTGGAACTGGAGCAGGATACACAATCAGAGCTGATGCTGTGTCCCACAGTGGAGAGTACTGGTGTCGAGCTAAAAGGGGGAGCAAACCGTTTTACTCACAATACAGCAATGCTGTCAATATACAAGATTCAGGTGAGTGACTGAACTGAGCCTGTAAGAAAGATGGCAGCCAGCCATAGAGAAAATTAATTTAAAAAGTCTCAGTATTAGACCAAAAGAAGATTAATTTGTAGCTCTATTTCCTTTAAATTAAAATAGATATGATGCAGAAACAAAGTTATTTGACTGATTATTTACTGCTTTTAATTAATATTATTTTAAAGAGCAAATTAAGTTTATCATTAAAGACCCCCTTTCTCTTTATATTAATTTTCTTTTATTTATTTATCTTTATCTAAATGGCAGGGAACACTGCAATTAAATCATCTTTATATTTCTCCAGCGCTGCCCCAGACTACACTCACCCTGGAGCCTCCATTCCCAGAGATAATCACCAGGGATGCTTTTCAATGGGCCCTTATAGTTTCACATCTTACAACTGCAATCAATCAATCAATCAATCAATCAATCAATCTTTATTTCTTATATAGGGTGTTTCATAATAAATCACCTCAAATAATAATAACATAATTTACAAAACAATTTAGAGAAATAGTAAAAGATAAGATAATAAAATACCCTTTAAATAAATACATTAAAATACTTTTAAAAAGCAGTGACAAAAACAGGTAGTAAAAAAAAAATCTAATTAGGTACACTGTATTGTATAAGGAGCGTCACGGTGGCGTGGTGGTTAGCGCTGCTGCCTCACAGTGCCAGGGTCCTGGGTTTGATTCCAGTCTAGGGTTCTGTCTGTGTGGAGTTTGCATGTTCTCCCTGTGTTTGTGTGGGTTTTCTCTGGGTACTCTGGTTTCCTCCCACATTTCCAAAGACATGCTGTTCAGGGTGATTGATCACTCTAAATTGCCCTCTGTGTGTTTGATGCCCTGTGATGGACTGGCATCCCATCAAGGGTGTAGTCCTGCCTTGCGCCCTGTGTCTGCTGGGTTAGGCTCCAACTCACCACAACCCTGTAAAAGATTGAACAGATAATGATAATACTGTATAAAAGATTATGATCATTATCCCTCTGCTAAATTTGCAGGGGGTTTGAATGCCTCTCTCAAATTCAGCTAGTAGGAGCAAATGAGGTTTTCAGTGTTGTGAAAATTCTTTGGTATTCCATGATTCTAGACCGTGGGCATCAAACAATAACCAATATTAACAACAAACCAATAGCAATGTTCTCTTTTAAAGCCTTCTTTTATTAATCAAATCAAGCTTGCAATGCGCAAAACCTTTTCAAGTGTTTTAGAGAGGGTTTCTCTTTATAGCTACTTAGCCTTTTAATGTTGTATGCTGGTGATGGATATATGTGTTGACTGTGATTGAGGAATTCCAATTCCAAACAGTACCCAGACATATGTAATATGCCTTTTCCAATGAAGGCTACTTTACTGCACTCACACTAGCCAGAGCTATACAGGGAAGACTGGGTTAGAATATGCATTCACTAAACTAAAGTTTCTCTCCACTGTCGGACTGTTGCCTTTCCCAATGAAGGCTACTCTTTTCAATCAAACCAGTCTCATAAATAAGAAATACGAGGTGTGCATGAAGTGTCTCATTCGTGCTATAGGAAAGATTATGGACTGCCTCTTTATTGTGTCTTAAATAAGCAACGTGTCTTTGGAGGTCAGCGGTTGCTGGCTCATGTGTGGGATTACTCTTAGCACACGAGGAACATTCAGTATAGAATCTCTCTGTATGGCTGTTTGAAGTTGTGTATCAAATTTATGTGACAGTCAAACCATTCGTTTTTGTATCTGTAACAACAATACCAGTCCTTAAAGGCTGCACTATCTATAGCTGAAAGAGGCTTCACCTGGTTTGACTCTCCACAGACCCTCTGACAGTGAACTTGTTGTCTAGTGTCAGAGCTGTTCTCCAGGGTGACTCTGTCAGCCTCTCCGAGAGCCACAGTGAAGGAGGGAGAGGCTCTTAACCTGACCTGTGAGGCAACAATGAACAAAACCCTCCACTCTCAACTCCATTACACCATTCTGAGAGACGGGAAGCCAGTGATTAATAGCACTGGCCCTGCACTGTACAGCATAGCCAGCACTGAGAAGAGCCACGCTGGGAGCTACTCGTGTGCTGTGGAGTCACAGGGAGTGAGGAAGAGCAGCCAGGAGTTACACATTGAAGTGCAAAGTAAGATCAGAAACTATTCATAATTGACTTGGTGATTGAAAGTGGTCTCAAAGATTATGGTAGGCATCATAATATTGCCAGTATGTAACCCCGAAAAAACAGATCACAGAATCTACAGAAATATCAACACATTGGATTGGACACAAACACACTGTGCAGGCAGTGCTTCTATACAATATTCACTAGTGTATGTTACCCTCTAATGTTTTAGTTTTACAATAGGTTGAATTACATTTAAAAATAATTTTCCACTTTTTGACAAACAATAAAATAAAAATCTACGGATTTACCCAAATTAGTATTCAATAATTGAGTGATGAAAATGATGGTTCAAATAAAATGACAGTTACAGCAGACAGACAGAGTGGTGAGTTGAAGGCTGTTGTTATAGAGAGACTGTGAACAGTGTAATGTTCTTGAATACTTATCAGCTCAGTCAAGGTGTATGGAAGTCACCAGCACACACTCACACTGTACCTTCCTTCCCCCAGTGTCCTGGCAGAGCGCTGATGCTATTGGCTACAGAGTGAGCTTCACTCTGTATCATTTCATTTTGTTCACTCTGCTGCTCCTTCATTACTGCAGGATCCAAGGTGAGACTCCCAGTCAGTGCACACATTTCACCTGGCCTGTCACAGTATGTGTATATGAAATATACACAGCTAATTTACAGTGTCCAAAATAAACATTCAGCAAGTTTATACATGCACGTATAACACAACTAGAAAAAACAAACTGAAAACAATCTGCATATTTTTTTTCCAGGTTTCCTGCGTATCGCTGGTGGTAGGTCAAGGTAAGTCAGTATTAGCCAGTATGTGTACACATAGGGGGGCAGCGCTCACTATCTCTACCTGTCATCATCCTTTACAGCTCTGAAAATGGAGAAGGAAACTCTCTGATTCGCTCTTTAAGAATCGCTCTTGCAAACTCTAACAGTACCCTTCACTTTGTGACCTGTGTCCTGAAATGCTATGTTGGGCTAATTTGGCCTTTTGGCTTCCGGATGATAAAGATTCATAATCGTTATTCTTTGATTCAAGTTCAAGGGTATTAAAAAATAACTATTTCATCAGTAATGTCACAAAGCTGATACACTGCTGCTCCTTACCCTGAAATGCACTCTGTGATTTCAATGAATCTTGATTACTCTAGAGCCTAGAAGTGTCATCATCCTTTAAAGCTGTTGTTATTGCTGAAGTTAAACTCTGAACCCTCCTTGTGTGTCTCTGACATCTGTCTCAGGATAACCTGGGATCAGGATCAGGAGCAGTCAGCAGAGGGGATTGATTGCTGGAATAGTATAGCACTGTCCTGCTGAAGACCAGTCTGACTGGAATAGTCTGCACTGTCCTGCTAAAGTGTGTCTCTGCAGCACTGTCTCAAGACCAGTCTGGGAATAGTATTGCACTGTCCTGCTAAAGACCAGTCTGACTGGAATAGTATTGCACTGTCCTGCTAAAGTCAGTCTGCTGGAATAGTATTGCACTGTCCTGCTAAAGACCAGTCTGACTGGAATAGTATTGCACTGTCCTGCTAAAGACCAGTCTGACTAGTATTGCACTGTCCTGCTAAAGACCAGACCAGTCTGACTGGAATAGTATTGCACTGTCCTGCTAAAGACCAGTCTGACTGGAATAGTATTGCACTGTCCTGCTAAAGACCAGTCTGACTGGAATAGTATTGCACTGTCCTGCTAAAGACCAGTCTGACTGGAATAGTATTGCACTGTCCTGCTAAAGACCAGTCTGACTGGAATAGTATTGCACTGTCCTGCTAAAGATGAGTCTGACTGCCTGGAATTAGCACTGTCCTGTAAAAGTCTGACTACTGTAAATATCTGTTCAAACTGCAGCTGTAGTTTAGAGAAAATGACCATTGACTGGGGTATTTTCTAAAACCTCAAAGCAAATGCATTACTCATTGATTGTTTGATTTAATTCATGTATTTAATAGATTGCTTGATCACACAGTGTAACTTTATGAAGTGCATTACTGAACTATGTATGTGTTTGTGAGCTATTCTGTAGCCAATAAACTGCTTTATTAAACTAGTGTTCTGCATTATTAATGATACACCTTCAACATGTAGTTCAACTTCAAAGGATGTGTTGTATTAAGAACATAAGAAGGTTTACAAACGAGAGGAGGCCATTCGGCCCATCTTGCTCGTTTGGTTGTTAGTAGCTTATTGATCCCAGAATCTCATCAAGCAGCTTCTTGAAGGATCCCAGGGTGTCGGCTTCAACAGCATTACTGGGGAGTTGATTCCAGACCCTCACGATTCTCTTTGCCTAATCTCTATTTATGACCCCTGATCCTTGTTTCTTTTCTCAAGTTGAAAAAGTCCCCTGGGTTCGACATTGTCAACACCTTTTAGAATTTTGAATGCTTGAATCAGGTTGCCGTGTCGTCTTCTTTGTTCAAGACTGAATAGATTCAATTATTTTAGCCTGTCTGCATATGACATGCCTTATAAACCAGGGATAATTCTGGTCGCTCTTCTTTGCACTCTTTCTAGAGCAGCAATATCCTTTTTGTAGCGCGGTGACCAGAACTGAACACAATATTCAAGATGAGGTCTTACTAATGCATTGTACAGTTTTAACATTACTTCCCTTGATTTAAATTCAACACTTTTCACAATATATCCGAGCATCTTGTTGGCCTTTTTTATAGCTTCCCCACATTGTCTAGATGAAGACATTTCAGAGTCAACATAAACTCCTAGGTCTTTTTCATAGATTCCTTCTTCAATTTCAGTATCTCCCATATGGTATTTATAATGCACATTTTTATTGCCTGCATGCAGTACCTTACACTTTTCTCTATGAAATCATTATTAAATTAATTAAACCTTGTTTTTTAGGTGTAGTTTTACAATTCTGGAATGGACAAGGTTTACTGTAACATTAATGTACGTAACCATACTATCAGAGCATTAGCACCATGGGGAGCACTCAGTCAGACTGTTGCCCACAGAGCTGGTGCATTGTGGGAAGGATATTTGGATTCAACCGGCCATCTTTGCTGAGGGCGAGTGGGCAAACTTGGAGGAGTTCGGCAAGCGGTTACCACACCTTACCCACGTGTTACCAATACATTTGTGTGACTCCAAATACTTTAAGTTGTGTATTTATTTACATTGTCATACTTTATGGTGTGTAAGGGCTCCCATAGCAGTGGCACCAAGGCTCTATATACTGGCTGTGCTGGTGCATAGGGGGCAGTCCAGAGAATCGAATGTGTACTTCACTAGACACCGCAACTCTGCTGGCAGTGAGATAAAATACATTAAGGCTCGAGATTAATAATAGATATTGACCTCCTGTGTGGACACTCGGATCATCTTCTACACAAGGGTGCCTGTGCTGCTATGCAACCCCAGCCTCAGTCCCAGTACACTGTAACCACTGGTGAGTCTGAACTGTTTGATTTGAACTATTCAAAAGAGCCAGAAAGACAGCCAAGGAATAAAACCCATAAAAGGCATACTATCAGCTGTATATAGTGCGTTATTGGACAGATATACCTCATATATATATATATATATCACAGTATCATTGTGTCATACATCTGTCACATGAGTGTCCTGTTCTTAAAGTGCTCCCCTTCCCTCTATACATGTTACTATGAATGCTAATGCCCCTTCACCCCTCCTACCTTGCAAAAGACTGTATTATGCCATCGAACATCTGAAATTCCATACAACAGAAAATTATGCTGGGATATAGACTGAGAGGAACGTTAGTTAGTTCCTCGTACAAGTAAGAAAAACTTGTTGGAAACTGCCAAGACTCTCTACACAGCTGCAAGAGTTCTGCTGTTTTTCATCACTTAGAATTACCATCTCCACCAGGACCAAAAGACTGAAACTTTCTTACATCAAATGGGAAAAAACATAAATAATTCTTATACACAATGAGATATAAGTCATCAAACTAAGTGAAAAGTGTTACTCTCCTTCCTCCTCTTCCGTTTACTTTTTTAAGAGTGTGTAGTGACTTTTCAAACAGAAAAGCTAAATAACTGGACATCTACCAATCATGTGATTTCACATGTTGGTCAACATCAAAATGCACCAGGGAATGCAATCAGTTTGAAATCCACACCATTTATATTAAACAATATATTTATGTTTTAAAACAGCACATATCGCAGAAAAAAAAAAAAATTCACATTGTTTGAACTTGCAACATGAGGTCTTTGAAGAGCACAGGCCTTAGCCCGCTGCACCATTGCACTGTTGTTGAAATGTATTAATTTTTTAAGCTTACATCCATGCCTGACCAGCTTTCACTGAAAACCTGAAGGTTCTGCTTGATTCTATATATTTTCCTATTTCATGTTTGAAAATATCCAATTTCCTTTGTCTGGTAGATTCCATAGAATGGAATTGCACACAAGAGTGGCATCTAGCTTCCTTCTCTAAATCTCTGATAAATTGTAGTTCCTTGCTTAATTAAAAATAAAGGAATAATTTATTAGGTAGAAATAAATAAATAATTTAAATAAATGCACAGAGGAATAAATACATTTAGAAATAAATATTTTTAAATAAATAAATATAGAAATGAATACATGTTTACATTATACATGCATAAATAAATTAATAAATAGCAAGCCAGAAAAATGTCAAATTGATTTGCTGATGATTTAATAATAATAGTTATATAACGAGATACTAGTGATACTTTCCTTGCTGAGTCTGTGGAGTAGTGGTTAGAGCACTGTGCTCCTGACTGGAGGGTCATGAGTTCCATCCCAGGTAAGGAACACACTGCTGCTTTACCTAGATTGGGTGAGTAAAAAACCTGACTGTATAAAATTATTCCCTGGGAATTATCACAACCTTTCTTTCTCATTTCACATTCTAAATTACTTAAGACTATACATTACAGAGACATTTTTCCAGCTTTGGCGGCAGTAAAGTTCTTTATCAAATCTGAGTATAAGAGAAAAGGAAAACACAGCCACAAATGTTAAATCCACGAGACATTATATAAGATGTCAAATTAAAGCACAAAGTGGTCTAACATTTTCACACACAGTGCCTAGTGCCTATTGTTTCTATATTCTCACACCCAGAGGTTTCCAGTTAGGTAGGAATATAAAGGCTATAGATGGCAAATCTTGAGGTGTTCTAATACATTTGCACTCGACCGTATATAATTTGCAGAAGAATAGTACCAGTAGGTCTTAGCTGCAGTATCCTGATACCTCAGCACTGCTTCTGCATTATTCTATAAACAGACAGAAAACAGTGTCAATAACTTTTATTTTACATTGTGTCTTTACTTGTTGTGTCCACTAGGGGGAGCTGCACCTCTTAGAAGTTATAAGCCCTTTTTCCATCCAATTTTTTTACCATGCTATGCGCACAAACAAATTTGCCCCCAAAACGGTCTGGGAAACTGTTTTATTCGACTTGTTACTCACATGACAAGTTTGCTCTGCAGAGGTGGTTTTAGTTTTTTCTCGCTGCCAAATTGTTTCAACATTTGCATGGAAAACTGTAGCAAGTGTATTTCTGGTCCTAGCGCCATTCCTTATCCTAGTCAAGTGACATCAAACTGTCTAACGTCTAAAGATTAGGAAAATCCAGGGGACCCTGAGTCCCCTCTGACTGTCTGTCCCTCTAGGCTTTCTACAGATATCCAGGAAAGCACTGATTCAATAGGATGAAACTTGGTAAGGACATTCTTTATCGCAAGTTATTGTGCCTGCTTTTCCACTATTGTTAAACTGCCCATATAATACATACACTATGGAGAGGGCATTTGACTGTGATTTGCCCACCCATGTGCATAGAGTGGGTGTATGTCATGTTAATCTACTTGCTGGGGGATAAGTTTCAATGACATGCTTGTCTCTATTAAACATCCTCTGTTGTCATGGTGCTTGGTTTTTACAAGACGCAGAGAGCCTTTCCTGTATGCTGTGGTCACAGTTCATCACAGAGCAGAGTGAACCACAATTCACACATTTACTTTTAATCTTTTATAAGAAAGCAGACACTGCAAGCTGTGTAGCGGAACCAGACGTGCAGGTGGTCCTGCTGCTGCTGCTGCTGACCCCTCACTGCAGTGCGGTCAAGGAGATATTGTTTCCTGACTGCAGTCTTATCTTTTCACTATGCATTACAATGCACAGCGGTTTCAACACACCTAAAGCATCCAGACATAACTTTAAATGCACTGGCCCCTGTGCACGGTTTAGGTGACTGTAGCTGCAACATAATCCCATATTCTGTTCATATACAGGTCTCAGTTTTGAAAGAAATACATTGTAACGACGGACAGACTGGCTGATGTCAATCCAGAGCAGGAGGCAGTATAGAGAGTCCAGACACTGGACATTTATTATAGCAGTCAAATACTTCAGAACATACAGAGCCGAGCTCCACAGCTCCATTTATTATTATACAAGCACAGTCAAATACTACTTCAGAACATACAGAGCCGAGCTCCACAGCTCCATTCACAGAGTCAGGTACTGCACACACATACAGTACATGAGCAAATACACCATTGCACACACATACAGTACATGAGGTCCATCTTATAAATAAATGGAATATTTGTTTCAAATCAACAGGTTAGCAGATTATACTGTTCTCATGTAATCTGAAAGGAGGCTAGAAGTCAAATTCAAGGGAGTTCCTGTGTTCACCATGTAGTGAATCTCCTCCTATCAGCTTTAAACACACAGGGCGACACGATTATTAGTACGTGTTAGTTAGTGTATTAGTCTTTTAATGCGAATTTACAGAGAAATGTTAAACCACAATCCATACCACCCCATCCAGGTAAACATAATCTGTAAGGAGTCTAGGAGTCTAAGATAAATGATTAAAGATCTCTCATTTGTTTTTACCATGTTACACTGCTGCAGTTGACTTTTCAAAGGGGTGGAGCAGACCCCACCCCTCAGCATGTGTGCCAAGTATCTGCCCTTTTCAGAATCTCCCTTTGCATTTTAACAGGAGGTGTGGAGCTGCATTGAAATATTCAGGAAGTCTGCTTCCCTCTCCCTCACTTACTGCAGGATTAACTCAACACGAGGTGCCCCTCCAGATCCAGAGGTTGAACGTTTCTGCTCAGGACAGTCTGGAGGTAAGAAATGGAATCAGGTTTTTTTTAAAGATGCATTTTAATTTCAGGGGATATTCTAGAGGGTTTCTTCCTGCCTGATAAGTTTTTTTTTTAAAGTTTATTCATGATGTGCAAATCCTTCCTTTACTAAGATAGCATCATGGCTTTTGGAAGCTGTGACCATTGATTTCTATAAAAGCTCTTCAGACTTTAGATTCTCTTTGACTGCCTCAGCATTATAAGATCACCTCATGTGCAGCAGGTATTCGGGCCGCTAGACCCACACAGAGTCTGTGCTGTGTAGAGTTTGAGTGAGGGGTACAGGTTGGGCACGAACGCTTGCTCCAGAGAAAGTTAATTTAGTTGTAATGGCAGAGTGCTGTGCCAGTCAGTGGATAGACATTCTGGAAAAATAAGAAAAAAACATTTATTGAAAAAAAAAACTAAAAACAAGTGCAATGTTATTTTGCTGATGAGAGGTAACTTGTTTGTGTGGCTTGTTTATGTGTCAGTTATGTTGCTTTTAGCCATGGTTTGCCACTGTATATTACATTCATGTAGAGGTTTAAGAATTTTACAAGTATACCATATTCCAATTAATTGCATATTGATGATTGCATATTCGTGTTAACTTTAAAAAGGTGAAACAGATTTCTTATTAAAATGCACATGCAGCAGATTCCTGATAATTGCATACCCCATGTGCCCCACAATTGTATGCAATTAACCATCTGTATGCAATTATCAGTTATGCAATTAAAGATACCTGTATTACATGCTATATGTTACTGATAATGGCACTCTCTGGTTAATTGCATAACACTTTGAGGCACACGGTGGATGTAATTAACAAGAATCTACAGTGATATGACTTAACATGATGTGCTTCATATTATTGATTTAGATTTCAGTGCAACTTGCATGAATTGTCTCTTAATAAATTCAGTAGGTACTGAACATTTCACCTGCCTAATTGTGTGTTTTTACAATTAGAAAAACAAGAACTTGCTCCCTCATATTGGCTGCATTCCAGTATTCAGGCTCAATTTCAACCCTGCCTGCCTTCACTTCCTCTCCCTCACCACAGTCACTTATTCTTTCTCAGAAATGAACGCAGAGCGGACTGACCGCAGAAAAGGAGAGGGTGTTCTGTTTTTGCGATGGCATCTGCAGTTAACAGTACTGTGAGGTACACTTTCTATCTATATCTTTTCCTGAGATTGTACACCTTATTACTGCACTGAGCCTGACTCCAGTAAGCCACAAAAAACAGAATCTGGTAATGCTCCTAAAACAGTTCAGAAGTAATGTATCGTTTGCTGAATAGTTAGTTTTCTAAATTATTTCCAATTCAAGTTTCCTGTCATTAATATTCAATTTATGAACAGGACCTTCACCATTTCATTGATTCATTTGCTCTGGTTTGTTCGTGCCTCTTGTTTCAGAGTCAGCACTGGCATGGATGTATTTGTCATCATTCCTTGACTATTCATGCGTAAGTAGAATTTAAAATTGCTCCCCAGAGTTGTTTTTTTGTTGATCCAAGCAGACATTGGCTGCAGAAGTCAATGCTCAGTTCTTCTGATTATCAGTGATTTCTCATACCTGATGTTACGGCTGACAAAGACGAAGAGAGGGGAAGCAAATCAATCCACTCGAAGTGTGAGCAGCTTAGTTATTTCTAACAGTTTGAAGCACAGATATTAGACGAATGTCATTTTGTCTGTGCTGCACTTAGTAGATTTACAAATGCAAGCTGCTTTTCAGAAATCAGTTGTTAGTTTTAGTGTAAATGCAGGGAGTCTGGTCTCAGGAGCAGGACAAACAGAATACTCATCAGTACAATGTGTGCATGACATTAAATATTCTGTGTAGATGGTCCAGCTGGTGACCAGTTAAGCACTTGTGAGATTAAACACATTACTGGGAGGAAGTGAGAAGCGCTAACAAAGTTTCAGGAAACTGTGTGTTTTCTATGTGTGTGTGCAGTTGTGTTGCAGTTATGTTTAGTTCTCACTCAGAATCTTCGGGCTGGGCCCCAAAAGGTCCATACATCTAGTTTTTGTCATCTTCCTTGTTCATATGATCGTTTTGCTTGAGACCTTTTGAGTCCAGTGGCGTTATCTCTTATTCTCCCTGAGAACCTTTGGGTCCAATGCCAGTCCCTGGGAGCCTGGCCCCTTTATGCTTTGCATTCCAAAAGTCTTAGAGCCTGGCCCCTTCTGGTCCACAGCATTTTTATCTTGTTAGCTTGCTGTCAATGCTGGGCAAGAAGCTTGTAGATGCAAGGTCTCTATCAATTGTTAGCAGTACATGCAATTTGATCCAAACAGTCTGCTATCTGCAATATTAGTCTCTTTTCAGAAAAGAACACCAGTATAGCTCTGCCAGTCCACATGCAGTTTAGCAAACTGCTAATCAATTCTCGATCCAACTTTTCTGCGAATGTTCATTCAAGATTAGCTCAGAAACTGTGTTGCACTTACTGGATTACAAACAAGCGGCTTCCTCTAGATGAGGTTTTAGTGTAAAAGTACAAACTCACACTCTGAGCTCATCTGGGTTACACTGTGAAATAAGGGGTATATTTTTCCAATGTAGCTGGTGACCAGTTAGCACTTGGAGATTAAAAAGATTACTGGGAGGAACTGAGAAGCGCTCAAAGTTTAAGGAAACTGAGGTTTTCTATAAAGAGCAGTTGTGTTGCAGTTATGTTTAGTTCCAGGCAGAATGCGGGCTGGGAAACGTACCTTGTGATTTGTAAGTACTGTGATCTCATGCTTTGAACACGAATCCAGCAGCATGCTTCCCTGTGAGGGATTGATGGCTTGAAAGAGGCTGGCTTGTCAGTTTCAGACATTGGTTTTTAAAATTCTACAAATGTTGGAGCAGGAGGATGTTTTTGGCTCTGTGATGCAAAGCAGTTGTGTTTCATTAACAATAGTGGCGAGCACTTGGCATAAAAGAGATCATCTTTCAAACCTTTTTCATGCTTCCTGATTGTATTGAACTGTATATATGAGGTATGTGTTTCTTATCAGTAGCCACCTTCAAAAATAACCTGTTTTTTTTATATTGAAGATGTTTCATCTGTTTTCTGCTGAAGGGTGTAAGTGTGTGCTACAGTAGTAATGAAAATAAAGATGGATGTGTGTGTTTGTGATGTGTGTGTGTGTGTGTGTGTGTGTATGCCTTTTAAAAAAAAACTAAAAGTGCCAAAATATTGAGTTTGTTGTCGACTTTCACCCTGTGTGGAGTTTTGTCTGACTGGCGTTAGAAAGAAACAACATCTGAACTTTTGCTGCGAATGTTCATTCAAGATTAGCTCAGAAACTCAGGGTTGATCTGCTATCTTGAAACACACGGGAGCCTCTAGTGTTATTAATGCTATTGTGCTATTGCCAGGTTCTGGTATACTCATGGGTTACACTGTGAAATAAGGGGCATTAATTCCAATGTAAGTATATCTGCATTAACATATTTCCTAGAAAGATCATTTGACGTAAGCATCAATTTAATGAATCAGTCAATACTCATATGGGGGGTGTTTTAAATTGATGATGATGTTTTTGTAAGGGTTAAGTATGATTTTTCATTCTTAAATGTTCCCAGTGATTTATCATGCCTGCCCATGCTTCACTCTATATAGCTGCTTTGGTAACTGGTAATTCTATGGGCTAGTTCGTGTTCATCAGACATTGCTACTGTAGTAAAAATTCTACAAATGCATTCTTCAGCTGGATGGAAACAGCCGTGCGTGATCAAGCTGCTGTTTGTAAGCTTCTTTAAAGGGTTAGTTGGTCATGTGTTTGGCTGGATATCTGTCAAGGTCTTTTGCTTCCTGTTTGCTGTGGTAAAAAGGGCTTTATATGAGGGTAGGGTGTTTCTGATCAAGAGCCACCTTCAAAAATAACCTTGGTTTTTTTTTTATATTGAAGATGTTTCATCTGTTTTCTGCTGAAGGGAATAAGGGCTGTGCTACAGTAGTAATGAAAATAAAGATGGATTTAACCTTTTCAGATGTTTCTCGTTAGTTGTTTTTTATCTATTTAATTTATTTATTTAAGAGATGTTAAATTAAAAAATCAAATTTGGTGGCTAATGCAGCCTTTGCAGTGTTCAGTCACTTGAAAATGTGTTTTGATTGCTGCTCAACTTTTTAATACACAAAAATAAAGATGAATTGTTTCCTCTGGAGCTTCACAAAGAGATCCAATTCCACGGTGTTCTGCTGAAGTGACAAATGACTGACCTACAGTTGCAGGAAAAGGAGAGGCGGCTGAGCTTTCTTGATAGTTTGTGACATTTAGTTAAGTTTATTATTTTCCTGAATTTGGCTCACTGGAGTGAAAGACTGTCCTGTCAAGTCACTGCCTGTCCTTGTGTCTTTCAGTGCTGACCACAGTGGCCTGCTTTGGAGACGATACAGGTAAGAACTGAACTGTTCCTGCCTTCTCATCAGTGAGACTGAGTACCCCCTCTCTGTCTCCCTCTATCCTTTCACAAACACACACTGGGAAGGTATTCCATGTCCCTCTGGGATACACATGCACATGGAAAGTATCTACAACAGTTACATAATAACAAGTGGTTTTAAAGTTTGCACAATTACAGAATCTAGGGGGGGGAAGGAGGGGGGAGAGAGAGAGAGGAGGGGAGGCCAGGGGGGGCAGGTTAGAGGGGGGAAGTGGGGGAGGACCGCAGAGGAGGGCGGGGGCCGGAGGAGGGGAGGTCAGGGAGCGAGAGGGGAGAGGGGACGGGGAGCGAGGGGGGGGAGGAGAGGGGAGGGATGCCAGGCAAGAGTGAAGAGGGGGAGGAGAAGGCGAGCCAGGAGAGAGGGAGAGGGAGGTAGGAGGGGCCAGGGGGCCAGGGGGTGGCAGGGGAGGCCGGAGGGGGGGGGGGGGGGGGGGAGGTGGGAAGGGGGGGGGGGGGGCATAAGGGAGGAGGGGAGGAAGGTAGAGAGAGGGCCAGGAGGGGGGAGGAGGTCCATCCAGAGAGACAGCGAGGGGGCAGGGATAGGATAAGTGTGGCCAGGGCGCCATGGGGGGAGGAGTGATGTTGGAAGTAGGTTATGGAGGGGGTGGAGGGGCATGCACATCCGTGTGAAGTCCAGAGGGCGGTCGCCCTAAGCTGATAGAGAAATCAGCCGAAGGGACCAGGGGCCAGGAGGGAGAGAGGGGGAGAGCCGGAGCGGGTGGACAGGGGAGCCAGTCCAGAGAACCTAGAATATGGGAGAGATGCATATGGCAGAGAGGTAGGCAGGGGTAGAGAGGGAAGTAGGTATAGGCCCAGAGGGGGGGGGATGGAGGGGAGTTCAGGAGAGAGGCGGGGGAGCACCAGAGGTACGTGGGGCCAGGTAGGGGGGGGAGAGGATCCAGGGGAGGAGGCCTCCGAGGGTCAGGAGCCAGAGGTCCAGTATGATAGTGGTAAGTAGGAGTGGAGTAATGGATAAGGAGAGTATAGTGATCAGGTCCAGTGGTGGGGGGAGGGCGAGGTTCGGAGAAGAGAGAAGTGGGTGTGTCAGGAGAAGGGCAGAGGGTGGAGGACACAGGGGAGGTGATTGCAGTCAGGCCATTTAGATGGGGGAGATAGGGGGGGGTAGATGGATGATGAAGATAGTGAGGCCAGGGGAGGGGAACCAGAGATGGAAGGGTAAGATGGGTGGAAGTTGTATTCCAGAGGGTAGGAATGATGAGGGGAGCGGGAGGGGGGGGAGGTGGTAGCAGGCCATATGGGGAAGGAGGGGAGATAGTTAGAGAGGGGAGAGGGTAGGTGATTATGGGTGGGGTGGATGGGGGGAGGGTGGTGAGGGGAGAACTCCAGGCTGGGGGAGGTAGGGAGGTGGGGGAGGGAGAGTAGGGGAGATAGAGCGGAGGGGAGGAGAGAGGAGGGAAAGCGGGGGAGGGGGCAAGTGGGGGTGGGGGTGGAGAAGAAGGAAGAGCCAGAGAGGGGGATGCGAGTAAGTGGGGGGGTGGGGGCAGCAGGGCCCAGAGGGCCAGGTGGGTAGCTGGGTAGTAGTGCCCGAGTCCAGCAAGGAAATCAACGAGGCGCCAGGGATAAGTTTAGGGTGGTCAGTGGAGAGAGGGGGGAGGTGTGGGGGTGCGCGTGTAGTGGGCCAGGGGAGAAGGCCCAGGGGTAGGGGTCGTAGGAATGGAGAAGAGAGGGGGAGGAAGTAAACCTGATGGGAGGAGGAAGGGCAGTCCACGGGGGGGCCAGTTGGGTGGCAGGGGGGGAGGAGGGAGGGAAGAGATATTGGGAGAGGCCAGCATGTGGTCGGACTACCAGGACGAGAGTATAGGCGGGGAGGGGAGGTATAGGGTAGGTGGGAGGGTGGGAGAGGGTGAGTCACGGGGTGGGTGAAGTGAAGGAGGGGGAGGGCAAGGCCATTACCATAGGAGGGGAGAGAGGAAGGGAGTAATTGTCATGCAGGGCACGAAAGATGGTAATAGTTTGTAGTAGGAAGGGGAGCCAGGGGCCAGAGTGTCAGGGTAGGGTGGGTGGGGGAGGGAGAGGCGTGGATGGAGGCTCAGTGTAGGTTAGTTTGGAGTGGGAGTGTAGGGCGAGTCGGATAGTGGTGTCCACCAGGGGAGAGAGAGGGAGGGCTGGCAGGTAAGTAAGGTGTGTCGAGCCCGAGGGAGGGAGAGGATGATAGAAATTGTTCAGATGGGGCCCGGTGGGAGAGAGATGGGCCAGGGGTGGGGAGGGAGGTGGGCGCAATGCGAGGGGGGGAATTCCAGGAGAGGATAGCCAGGGAGGAGGAAGGGAGATGTGGTGGTCCAGCCAGGGGGGGAGGGAGGGCCACACGACCAGGGCCAATGGAGAGCCAAGGAGCGGGGGGGGAGAAGAGGGCCCGTGGGGAGTGGGTTGGATCAAAGTGGTGGAGGAGGTGGAGAAAAGTCCAGAGAGACCAAGGTAGGGAAAGGGGGTGCCCGAGGCACATATGGGAGGGAGCAGATAGAGTGGCCTATTATGTGTATGCCAGTGAGAGAAGGGATACGTCAGAAGGGTATTGAAATAGATGTGCGAGATGAAGTGTCACAGGAAGAAGGGTAGGAGGGGGGGAGGGGACCCAGGAGGGGATGATGGAATGGCCATGCATTGTGTGGTTGGTGGACAGAGGGGGGGTTGGCCATATAGGGAAGCAGATGGCAGTGAGAGTGGGGGGTCGAGTCCAGGAGGGCGGTAGCGCAGGTGAAGTGTATCGAAGAACCATAAGGTGGTCATAGAGAACAGGCAGTAATGGAGAAGATGAGAGTGTGGTGAAGATGAAGAAGGAAAGGGCGTGGAAAACATAAGAATATGCATAAAAGTAGTGATAGTGTGGGATCTTCTGTTACACTAGATCCTATGTCCGGTTATAAAGCGAGGGAAGATAGTTCGCGTTATGGAGATGCTGGAAGGTCCATAAATTATTAACAGCTGGATAGGGCATGGGTGACCAATAGGCGCAATATATAATGAAAGGAGAAGAAGGGGGGAGAGCCAGGTGCATTAAAAATACAGAGGGGGAGATAAATGATGTAGGCGAAGGTGCCATAGATGTGTAGTGAGAAAAGTTGGAAAAGAACTAAGGTTAGAATATTGGTGCCCGCTAAGGGAGTTCGAGTGCCATGAGGAGGGGTTTGTAGTATTAAATAATCGGTGGGAGGTGGAAAGAGACGTGAGGAGGAGTGTAGCAGCATGCATGGGTGGTTTAGTATGTGTGTAGATTGTGCACCAGAGAAGAGGTGAGAAAAAAAAAGAATATAAGATGGGAAATCAAGATTGAGAGTTGGTCGCAGTGAGGTACGTTGTTCCGATAGGGTTAAAGGGTATTATTACAGGGGTTGTTGATAGTGTGGAGTGTAGTATGGGTAGTGCAGATTGACACAGAGGGTTCAGTAGGATTCATGAGTTTATTTGATGGGGAAGTTGAGGGAGGGGGGGGATTCGAGGGTAAATGGGTAAATAGGTGGGGGAAACCAAGTAAAAGTGTTGTATTAGGTAAAAAACATAGAAATTGTGAGTGGCATTGCTTGAGTGTAGAAAGAAAATCGCAAAAAAGGCAGGTTTTAACAAAGTATAATCATAGGGGCTCTGGGAGCGTGACTAAGTCCCCTAGCAGTGTTAATTGGAGACGTAGTGGGGAGGTGAATGAATCGTGGGAGCCAATGAGGGGGAGGAGGGCGAGGGGCGGGGTATTTGTAAAAAAAAAAAGAGGAAATAAATAATTAATTGGAGTTGGAATGATGCCCGAGGTCCATGGGGGAA
>NC_054587.1:1790366-1816364 GCF_017654505.1 Polyodon spathula
TTCCATTTCTCTCACCTTCACACACTGAGAGGATTCCTCAATCTACACTGAACTGTTCCTGCCTTCTCATCAGTGAGACTGAGTACCCCCTCTCTGTCTCCCTCTATCCTTTCACAAACACACACTGGGAAGGTATTCCGTGTCCCTCTGAAGGAGACACAGTGACCCTGAGCTGTAGGGTTGAGGGGGGCTCTGATGGCTGGAGATATCTCTGGTATAAAGACAGTCAGTCCAGTACTCCAGTGTACCAGACTGACAGCAGCAGTGGAACTGGAGCCGGATACACAATCAGTGCTGCTGCTGTGTCTCACAGTGGAGAGTACTGGTGTCGAGCTGAAAGAGGGAGCAAACCGTTTTACTCACAATACAGCAGTGCTGTCAGGATACAAGTATCAGGTGAGTGACTGAACTGAGCCTGTAAGAAAGATGGCAGCCAGCCGTATATAAAATTCATTAAAAAAAATCTCAGGATTAGAGCAAAGGAAAACTACTTTGTAGCTCTATTTCCTTTAAATTAAAATAGATATGATGAAGAAACAAAGTTATCTGACTGATTATTTACTGCTTTTAATTAATATTATTTTAAAGAGCAAATTATGTTTATCATTAAAGTCCTCTTTCTCTCTTTGTTTCCTTAGAGCTGTTCAGCACACCCACTCTGACAGTGAAACCTGGTGCCTCAGTGTGGGAGGGAGAGGATGTGTCTCTGCAGTGTGGGGCTCAGATATATAAACAGGGCACACAGCTGCAGTACCGCTATAGCAAAGACAATGAGGATCTGAGAGGAGCTGGATCACAGTACTCAATCCCAGCGGCAGGGCTGAGAGACACAGGGAGATACCAGTGTGAGGTGGAGGCAGCAGGGACGGGGGTGAAGAAAAGGAGTGATTCTGTGGCACTGACTGTGAAAGGTGAGTCAAGAGATATTCATTGTTAAAAAACATGGAATGATGTTGCTCTCTTTAATGCACCACATTACTGGATCCTCAGCTAATACACTATCCTCGCACTATTGTTCTACTAATATGTCACTGTAGAGATAACTTGTTGTAATCATAACTTGTTGCATCCTAGTTCATATTATATTTTAGTATTATTTGCACTTACTGTAAACTATACTGTATTATATCACTTGCGTTGTACTTCCCTTTTACACCTGGATACCTGCCAAATAATAATAATAATAATAATAATAATAATAATAATAATAATAATAATAATAATAATAATAATAGACCTCAGACGGGGCGCTCTGTCTACCTACTGCCTTCCTACCTGAATGCTGTGTGCCCCTGCCTCCTCTCTTTCTCCCTGCATTTTCACCACAAACACACTGAGAGAGTTCCCCTGTTTCCTCCTCTCCTCCGCCCTTCTTTCCTTCTCATCGGTGTGAGTGCTGTCTGCCCCTCCATTCCATTTCTGTCACCTTCACACACTGAGAGGATTCCTCAATCTACACTGAACTGTTCCTGCCTTCTCATCAGTGAGACTGAGTAATAATATAGGATACAAAAAGGAGAGGGAGAGGAGTGCTGAGTGCTCTCTGATCTTCTCTGATCTTCTGTCTCTACAGAACGACCCCAGGCTGTGCTGACCCAGGAGCCTGCATGGACACAGCTATTCATATCAGAGAGTGTTACACTGAGATGTCAGGTTCAGGGACAATACACTGACTGGAGAATCACATGGTACAAAGATGGGTGGAAAGTTCCAGTAACCCAGAATTATTACAGCAGAATAGATGGTGACAAATACACAATTAGCTCTGCTACTAGAGACCACAGTGGGGAATATACCTGTAAAGGTGAAAGGGGAGGTAACCCATCGTACTCTAAAGCAAGCAATGCTCTCACACTGACAGTATCAGGTAAGTCCAAAAACTCTGAATTCTAACATTCTGACCCTCTCCTCTATTGTAGACTCCAGACGGGGCGCTCTGTCTCCCTACTGCCTTCCTACCTGAGTGCTGTGTGCCCCTGCCTCCTCTCTTTCTCCCTGCATTTTCACCACAAACACACTGAGAGAGTTCCCCTGTTTCCTCCGCTCCTCCGCCCTTCTTTCCTTCTCATCGGTGTGAGTGCTGTCTGCCCCTCCATTCCATTTCTGTCTCCTTCACACACTGAGAGGATTCCTCAATCTACACTGAACTGTTCCTGCCTTCTCATCAGTGAGACTGAGTACCCCCTCTCTGTCTCCCTCTATCCTTTCACAAACACACACTGGGAAGGTATTCCATGTCCCTCTGGGATACACATGCACATGGAAAGTATCTACAACAGTTACATAATAACAAGTGGTTTTAAAGTTTGCACAATTACAGAATCTAGTGGGTAAAGTTTTTTTTTGAATGAAAGATGGAAATGTGCACCTAATGCTGTTGTCTCCTCTATTTCAGTGGGCGCTCCGAAGCCTGCACTGTCCCAGGAGCCTGCAGGAGAGATATTCGAAGGAGACACAGTGACCCTGAGCTGTAGGGTTCCGAGGGGCTCTGATGGCTGGAGATATCTCTGGTATAAAAACAGTCAGTTCGGTACTCCAGTGTACCAGACTGACAGCAGCAGTGGAACTGGAGCAGGATACACAATCAGAGCTGCTGCTGTGTCTCACAGTGGAGAGTACTGGTGTCGAGCTGAAAGGGGGAGCAAACCGTTTTACTCACAATACAGCAGTGCTGTCAATGTTCAAGTATCAGGTGAGTGACTGAACTGAGCCTGTAAGAAAGATGGCATCCAGCCAAAGAAAAAATTAATTTAAAAAGTCTCAGTATAAGACCAAAAGAAGATTACTTTGTAGCTCTATTTCCTTTAAATTAAAATAGATATGATGCAGCAACAAAGTTATTTGACTGATTATTTACTGCTTTTAATTAATATTATTTTAAAGAGCAAATTAAGTTTATCATTAAAGACCCCCTTTCTCTTTATATTAATTTCCTTTTATTTATTTCTTTATCTAAATGGCAGGGAACACTGCAATTAAATCATCTTTATATTTCTCCAGAGCTGCCCCAGACTACACTCACCCTGGAGCCTCCATTCCCAGAGATAATCACCAGGGATGCTTTTCAATGGGCCCTTATAGTTTCACATCTTACAACTGCAATCAATCATCAATCAATCAATCAATCAATCTTTAATTCTTATATAGGGTGTTTCATAATAAATCACCTCAAATAATAATAACATAATTTACAAAACAATTTAGAGAAATAGTAAAAGATAAGATAATAAAATACCCTTTAAATAAATACATTAAAATACTTTTAAAAAGCAGTGACAAAAACAGGTAGTAAAAAAAAAATCTAATTAGGTACACTGTATTGTATAAGGAGCGTCACGGTGGCGTGGTGGTTAGCGCTGCTGCCTCACAGTGCCAGGGTCCTGGGTTCAATTCCAGTCTAGGGTTCTGTCTGTGTGGAGTTTGCATGTTCTCCCTGTGTTTGTATGGGTTTTTTCTGGGTACTCCAGTTTCCTCCCACAGTCCAAAGACATGCTGTTCAGGTTGATTGGTCACTCTAAATTGCCCTCTGTGTGTGGATGCCCTGTGATGGACTGGCATCCCATCAAGGGTGTAGTCCAGCCTTACGCCCTGTGTCTGCTGGGTTAGGCTCCAACTCCCCACAACCCTGTAAAAGATTGAACAGATAATGATAATACTGTATAAAAGATTATGATCATTATCCTTCTGCTAAATTTGCAGGGGGTTTGAATGCTTCTCTCAAATTCGGCTAGTAGGAGCAAATGAGGTTTTCAGTGTTGTGGAAATTCTTTGGTATTCCATGATTCTAGACCGTGGGCATCAAACAATAACCAATATTAACAACAAACCAATAGCAATGTTCTCTTTTAAAGCCTTCTTTTATTAATCAAATCAAGCTTGCAATGCGCAAAACCTTTTCAAGTGTTTTAGAGAGGGTTTCTCTTTATAGCTACTTAGCCTTTTAATGTTGTATGCTGGTGATGGATATATGTGTTGACTGTGATTGAGGAATTCCAATTCCAAACAGTACCCAGACATATGTAATATGCCTTTTCCAATGAAGGCTACTTTACTGCACTCACACTAGCCAGACCTATACAGAGAAGACTGGGTTAGAATATGCATTCACTAAACTAAAGTTTCTCTCCACTGTCGGACTGTTGCCTTTCCCAATGAAGGCTACTCTTTTCAATCAAACCAGTCTCATAAATAACAAATAAGAGGTGTGCAGGAAGTGTCTCATTCGTGCTATAGGAAAGATTATGGACTGACTCTTTATTGTGTCTTAAATAAGCAACGTGTCTTTGGAGGTCTGTGGTTGCCAGCTCATTTGTAGGGTTACTCTAGCACACGAGGAACATTCAGTATATAATCTCTCTGTATGGCTGTTTGAAGTCGTGTATCAAATTTATGTGACAGTCAAACCAATCGTTTTTGTGTCTATAACAACAATGCCAGACCTTAAAGGCTGCACTGTCTATAGCTGGAAGAGGCATAACCTGGTTTGACTCTCCACAGACCCTCTTACTGTGTTCTTGTTGTTTTGTGTCAGAGCTGTTCTCCAGGGTGACTCTGTCAGCCTCTCCGAGAGCCACAGTGAAGGAGGGAGAGGCTCTTAACCTGACCTGTGAGGCAACAATGAACAAAACCCTCCGCTCTCAACTCCATTACACCATTCTGAGAGACGGGGAGCCTGTGATTAACAGCACTGGCCCTGCACTGTACAGCATTGCCAGCACTGAGAAGAGCCACGCTGGGAGCTACAAGTGTGCTGTGGAGTCACAGGGAGTGAGGAAGAGCAGCCAGGAGTTACACATTGAAGTGCAAAGTAAGATCAGAAACTTTTCATAATTGACTTGATGATTGAAAGTGGTCTCATAGATTATGGTAGGCATCATAATATTGCCAGTATGTAACCCCTAATAAACAGATCACAGAATCTACAGCAATATCAACACATTGGATTGGACACAAACACACTGTGCAGGCAGTGCTTCTATACAATATTCACTAGTGTATGTTACCCTCTAATGTTTTAGTTTTACAATAGGTTGAATTACATTAAAAAATAATTTTCCACTTTTTGACAAACAATAAAATGAAAACCTACGGATTTACCCAAATTAGTATTCAATAACTGAGTGATGAAAATGATGGTTCAAATAAAATGACAGTTACAGCAGACAGACAGAGTGGTGAGTTGAAGGCTGTTGTTATAGAGAGACTGTGAACAGGGTAATGTTCTTGAATACCTATCAGCTCAGTCATGGTGTATGGAAGTCACCAGCACACACTCACACTGTACCTTCCTTCCCCCAGTGTCCTGGCAGAGCGCTGATGCTATTGGCTACAGAGTGAGCTTCACTCTGTATCATTTCATTTTGTTCACTCTGCTGCTCCTTCATTACTGCAGGATCCAAGGTGAGACTCCCAGTCAGTGCACACATTTCACCTGGCCTGTCACAGTATGTGTATATGAAATATACACAGCTAATTTACACTGTCCAAAATAAACATTTAGCAAGTTTATACATGCACGTATAACACAACTAGAAAAAACAAACTGAAAACAATCTGCATATTTGTTTTCCAGGTTTCCTGCATATCGCTGGTGGTAGGTCAAGGTAAGTCAGTATTAGCCAGTATGTGTACACATAGGGGGGCAGCGCTCACTATCTCTGCCTGTCATCATCCTTTACAGCTATGAAAATGGAGGCGGAAACTCTCTGATTCGCTCTTTAAGAATCGCTCTTGCAAACTCTAACAGTACCCTTCACTTTGTGACCTGTGTCCTGAAATGCTATGTTGGGCTAATTTGGCCTTTTGGTTTCCGGATGATAAAGATTCATAATCGTTATTCTTTGATTCAAGTTCAAGGGTATTAAAAAATAACTCTTTCATCAGTAATGTCACAAAGCTGATACACAGCTGCTCCTTACCCTGAAATGCACTCTGTGATTTCAATGAGACTTGATTACTCTAGAGCCTAGAAGTGTCATCATCCTTTAAAGCTGTTGTTATTGCTGAAGTTAAACTCTGAACCCTCCTTGTGTGTCTCTGACATCTGTCTCAGGATAACCTGGGATCAGGATCAGGAGCAGTCAGCAGAGGGGATTGAGCTCTCCAGCCGTGTGCAGCACACTGGAGTGGAACTGGCATAGCACTGTCCTGCTGAAGACCAGTCTGACTGGAATAGTATTGCACTGTCCTGCTAAAGACCAGTCTGACTGGAATAGTATTGCACTGTCCTGCTAAAGTCCTATTGCACTGTCCTAAAGACCAGTCTGACTGGAATAGTATTGCACTGTCCTGCTAAAGACCAGTCTGACTGGAATAGTATTGCACTGTCCTGCTAAAGACCAGTCTGACTGGAATAGTATTGCACTGTCCTGCTAAAGACCAGTAAAGATCAGTCTGACTGGAATAGTATTGCACTGTCCTGCTAAAGACCAGTCTGACTGGAATAGTATTGCACTGTCCTGCTAAAGATCAGTCTGACTGTCCTGCTGTCTGAATAGTATTGCACTGTCCTGCTAAAGATTCTGACTGCCATGTCTTAGAACTACTGTAAATATCTGTTCAATCTGCAGCTGTAGTTTAGAGAAAATGACCATTGACTGGGGTATTTTCTAAAACCTCAAAGCAAATGCATTACTCATTGATTGTTTGATTTAATTCATGTATTTAATAGATTGCTTGATCACACAGTGTAACTTTATGAAGTGCATTACTGAACTATGTATGTGTTTGTGAGCTATTCTGTAGCCAATAAACTGCTTTATTAAACTAGTGTTCTGCATTATTAATGATACACCTTCAACATGTAGTTCAACTTCAAAGGATGTGTTGTATTAAGAACATAAGAAGGTTTACAAACGAGAGGAGGCCATTCGGCCCATCTTGCTCGTTTGGTTGTTAGTAGCTTATTGATCCCAGAATCTCATCAAGCAGCTTCTTGAAGGATCCCAGGGAGTCAGCTTCAACAGCATTACTCGGGAGTTGATTCCAGACCCTCACGATTCTCTTTGACTAATCTCTATTTATGACCCCTGATCCTTGTTTCTTTTCTCAAGTTGAAAAAGTCCCCTGGGTTCGACATTGTCAACACCTTTTAGAATTTTGAATGCTTGAATCAGGTCGTCGTGTTGTCTTCTTTGTTCAAGACTGAATAGATTCAATTCTTTTAGCCTGTCTGCATATGACATGCCTTATAAACCGGGGATAATTCTGGTCGCTCTTCTTTGCACTCTTTCTAGAGCAGCAATATCCTTTTTGTAGCGAGGTGACCAGAACTGAACACAATATTCAAGATGAGGTCTTACTAGTGCATTGTACAGTTTTAACATTACTTCTCTTGATTTAAATTCAACACTTTTCACAATATATCCGAGCATCTTGTTGGCCTTCTTTATAGCTTCCCCACATTGTCTAGATGAAGACATTTCAGAGTCAACATAAACTCCTAGGTCTTTTTCATAGATTCCTTCTTCAATTTCAGTATCTCCCATATGGTATTTATAATGCACATTTTTATTGCCTGCATGCAGTACCTTACACTTTCCTCTATGAAATCATTATTAAATCAATTAAACCTTGTTTTTTAGGTGTAGTTTTACAATTCTGGAATGGACAAGGTTTACTGTAACATTAATGTACGTAACCATACTATCAGAGCATTACGACCATGGGGAGCACTCAGTCAGACTGTTGCCCACAGAGCTGGTGCATTGTGGGAAGGATATTTGGATTCAACCAGCCATCTTTGCTGAGGGTGAGTGGGCAAACTTGGAGGAGTTCGGCAAGCGGTTACCACACCTTACCCACGTGTTACCAATACATTTGTGTGACTCCAAATACTTTAAGTTGTGTATTTATTTACATTGTCGTACTTTATGGTGTGTAAGGGCTCTATATACTGGCTGTGCTGGTGCATAGGGGGCAGTCCAGAGAATCGAATGTGTACTTCACTAGACACCGCAACTCTGCTGGCAGTGAGATAAAATACATTATGGCTCGAGATTAATAATAGATATTGACCTCCTGTGTGGACACTCGGATCATCTTCTACACAAGGGTGCCTGTGCTGCTATGCAACCCCAACCTCAGTCCCAGTACATTGTAACCACTGGTGAGCCTGAACTGGTTGATTTGAACTATTCACAAGAGCCAGAAAGACAGCCAAGGAATAAAACCCATAAAAGGCCTACTTCAGCTGTGCAGTGCGTTATTGGACAGATATACCTTAGTTATATATATATCACAGTATCATTGTGTCATACATCTGTCACATGAGTGTCCTGTTCTTAAAGTGCTCCCCTTCCCTCTATACATGTTACTGTGAATGCTAATGCCCCTTCACCCCTCCTACCTTGCAAAAGACTGTATTATGCCATCGAACATCTGAAATTCCATACAACAGAAAATTATGCTGGGATATAGACTGAGAGGAACGTTAGTTAGTTCCTCGTACAAGTAAGAAAAACTTGTCGGAAACTGCCAAGACTCTCTACACAGCTGCAAGAGTTCTGCTGTTTTTCATCACTTAGAATTACCATCTCCACCAGGACCAAAAGACTGAAACTTTCTTACATCAAATGGGAAAAAACATAAATAATTCTTATACACAATGAGATATAAGTCATCAAACTAAGTGAAAAGTGTTACTCTCCTTCCTCCTCTTCCGTTTGCTTTTTTAAGAGTGTGTAGTGACTTTTCAAACAGAAAAGCTAAATAACTGGACATCTACCAATCATGTGATTTCACACGTTGGTCAACATCAAAATGCACCAGGGAATGCAATCAGTTTGAAATCCACACCATTTATATTAAACAATACATTTATGTTTTAAAACAGCACATATCGCAGAAAAAAAAAAAGAATTCACATTGTTTGAACTTGCAACATGAGGTCTTTGAAGAGCACAGGCCTTAGCCCGCTGCACCATTGCACTGTTGTTGAAATATATTAATTTTTTAAGCTTACATCCATGCCTGACCAGCTTTCACTGAAAACCTGAAGGTTCTGCTTGATTCTATATATTTTCCTATTTCATGTTTGAAAATATCCAATTTCCTTTGTCTGGTAGATTCCATAGAATGGAATTGTACACAAGAGTGGCATCTAGCTTCCTTCTCTAAATCTCTGATAAATTGTAGTTCCTTGCTTAATTAAAAATAAAGGAATAATTTATTAGGTAGAAATAAATAAATAATTTAAATTAATGCACAGAGGAATAAATACATTTAGAAATAAATATTTTTAAATAAATAAATATAGAAATGAATACATGTTTACATTATACATGCATAAATAAATTAATAAATAGCAAGCCAGAAAAATGTCAAATTGATTTGGCTGATGATTTAATAATAATAGTTATATAACGAGATACTAGCGATACTTTCCTTGCTGAGTCTGTGGAGTAGTGGTTAGAGCACTGTGCTCCTGACTGGAGGGTCATGAGTTCCATCCCAGGTAAGGAACACACTGCTGCTTTACCTAGATTGGGTGAGTAAAAAACCTGACTGTATAAAATTATTCCCTGGGAATTATCACAACCTTTCTTTCTCATTTCACATTCTAAATTACTTAAGACTATACATTACAGAGACATTTTTCCAGCTTTGGCGGCAGAAAAGTTCTTTATCAAATCTGAGTATAAGAGAAAAGGAAAACACAGCCACAAATGGTAAAATCCACGAGACATCATATAAGATGCCTAATTAAAGCACAAAGTGGTCTAACATTTTCACACACGAGTGCCTATTTTTTCTATATCACTGATTACTGAGCGGAAATTGAAATTCTCACACCCAGAAGTTTCCAGTTAGGTAGGAATATAAAGGCTATAGATGGCAAATCTTGAGGTGTTCTAATACATTTGCACTCGACCATATATAATTTGCAGAAGAATAGTACCAGTAGGTCTTAGCTGCAGTATCCTGATACCTCAGCACTGCTTCTGCATTATTCTATAAACAGACAGAAAACAGTGTCAATAACTTTTATTTTTACATTGTGTCTTTACTTGTTGTGTCCACTAGGGGGAGCTGCACCTCTTAGAAGTTATAAGCCCTTTTTCCATCCAATTTTTTTACCATGCTATGCGCACAAACAAATTTGCCCCCAAAACGGTCTGGGAAACTGTTTTATTCGACTTGTTACTCACATGACAAGTTTGCTCTGCAGAGGTGGTTTTAGTTTTTTCTCGCTGCCAAATTGTTTCAACATTTGCATGGAAAACTGTAGCAAGTGTATTTCTGGTCCTAGCGCCATTCCTTATCCTAGTCAAGTGACATCAAACTGTCTAACGTCTAAAGATTAGGAAAATCCAGGGGACCCTGAGTCCCCTCTGACTGTCTGTCCCTCTAGGCTTTCTACAGATATCCAGGAAAGCACTGATTCAATAGGATGAAACTTGGTAAGGACATTCTTTATCGCAAGTTATTGTGCCTGCTTTTCCACTATTGTTAAACTGCCCATATAATACATACACTATGGAGAGGGCAATTTGACTGTGATTTGCCCACCCATGTGCATAGAGTGGGTGTATGTCATGTTAATCTACTTGCTGGGGGATAAGTTTCAATGACATGCTTGTCTCTATTAAACATTCTCTGTTGTCATGGTGCTTGGTTTTTACAGGACGCAGAGCCTTTCCTGTATGCTGTGGTCACAGTTCATCACAGAGCAGAGTGAACCACAATTCACACATTTACTTTTAATCTTTTATAAGAAAGCAGACACTGCAAGCTGTGTAGCGGAACCAGACGTGCAGGTGGTCCTGCTGCTGCTGACCCCTCACTGCAGTGCGGTCAAGGAGATATTGTTTCCTGACTGCAGTCTTATCTTTTCACTATGCATTACAATGCACAGCGGTTTCAACACACCTAAAGCATCCAGACATAACTTTAAATGCACTGGCCCCTGTGCACGGTTTAGGTGACTGTAGCTGCAACATAATCCCATATTCTGTTCATATACAGGTCTCAGTTTTGAAAGAAATACATTGTAACGACGGACAGACTGGCTGATGTCAATCCAGAGCAGGAGGCAGTATAGAGAGTCCAGACACTGGACATTTATTATAGCAGTCAAATACTTCAGAACATACAGAGCCGAGCTCCACAGCTCCATTCACAGAGTCAGGCACTTCTATTATACAAGCACAGAGCACATTTATTATAGCAGTCAAATACTTCAGAACATACAGAGCCGAGCTCCACAGCTCCATTCACAGAGTCAGGTACTGCACACACATACAGTACATGAGCAAATACACCATTGCACACACATACAGTACATGAGGTCCATCTTATAAATAAATGGAATATTTGTTTCAAATCAACAGGTTAGCAGATTATACTGTTCTCATGTAATCTGAAAGGAGGCTAGAAGTCAAATTCAAGGGAGTTCCTGTGTTCACCATGTAGTGAATCTCCTCCTATCAGCTTTAAACACACAGGGCGACACGATTATTAGTACGTGTTAGTTAGTGTATTAGTCTTTTAATGCGAATTTACAGAGAAATGTTAAACCACAATCCATACCACCCAATCCAGGTTAAAATAATCTGTAAGGAGTCTAGGAGTCTAAGATAAATGATTAAAGATCTCTCATTTGTTTTTACCATGTTACACTGCTGCAGTTGACTTTTCAAAGGGGTGGAGCAGACCCCACCCCTCAGCATGTGTGCCAAGAATCTGCCCTTTTCAGAATCTCCCTTTGCAGTTTAACAGGAGGTGTGGAGCTGCATTGAAATATTCAGGAAGTCTGCTTCCCTCTCCCTCACTTACTGCAGGATTAACTCAACACGAGGTGCCCCTCCAGATCCAGAGGTTGAACGTTTCTGCTCAGGACAGTCTGGAGGTAAGAAATGGAATCAGGTTTTTTTTAAAGATGCATTTTAATTTCAGGGGATTTTCTAGAGGGTTTCTTCCTGCCTGAAAAGTTTTTTTTTTAAAGTTTATTCATGATGTGCAAATCCTTCCTTTACTAAGATAGCATCATGGCTGTTGGCAGCTGTGACCATTGATTTCTATAAAAGCTCTTCAGACTTTAGATTCTCTTTGACTGCCTCAGCATTAATTTCCAATCACTTCATGTGCAGCAGGTATTCGGGCCGCTAGACCCACACAGAGTCTGTGCTGTGTAGAGTTTGAGTGAGGGGTACAGGTTGGGCACGAACGCTTGCTCCAGAGAAAGTTAATTTAGTTGTAATGGCAGAGTGCTGTGCCAGTCAGTGGATAGACATTCTGGAAAATTAAGAAAAAAACATTTATTGAAAAAAAAAAACTAAAAACAAGTGCAATGTTATTTTGCTGATGAGAGGTAACTTGTTTGTGTGGCTTGTTTATGTGTCAGTTATGTTACATTTAGCCATGGTGTGCCACTGTATATTACATTCATGTAGAGGTTTAAGAATTTTACAAGTACACTGTATTCCAATTAATTGCATATTGATGATTGCATATTCGTGTTAACTTTAAAAAGGTGAAACAGATTTCTTATTAAAATGCACATGCAGCAGATTCCTGCTAATTGCATACCCCATGTGCCCAGCAATTGTATGCATTTAACCAGCTGTATGCAATTATCAGGTATGCAATTAAAGGTACCTGTATTACATGCTATATGTTACTGATAATGGCACTCTCTGGTTAATTGCATAACACTTTGAGGCACACGGTGTATGTAATTAACAAGAATCTACAGTGATATGACTTAACATGATGTGCTTCATATTATTGATTTAGATTTCAGTGCAACTTGCATGAATTGTCTCTTAATAAATTCAGTAGGTACTGAACATTTCACCTGCCTAATTGTGTGTTTTTACAACTAGAAAAACAGGAACTTGCTCCCTCATATTGGCTGCATTCCAGTATTCAGGCTCAATTTCAACCCTGCCTGCCTTCACTTCCTCTCCCTCACCACAGTCACTTTCTCAGAAATGAACGCAGAGCGGACTGACCGCAGAAAAGGAGAAGGGTGTTCTGTTTTTGCGATGGCATCTGCAGTTAACAGTACTGTGAGGTACACTTTCTATCTATATCTTTTCCTAGAGCTTGTACTCCTTATTACTGCACTGAGCCACTCCAGTAACCACAAAAAACAGAATCTGGTAATGCTCCTAAAACAGTTCAGAAGCAATGTATCGTTTGCTGAATGGTTAGTTTTCTAAATTATTTCCAATTCAAGTTTCCTGTCATTAATATTCAATTTATGAACAGAATCTGGTAATTTGCTCTGGTTTGTTCTGCCTCTTGTTTCAGAAGCACTGGCATGTATGTATTTGTTCATGCCTTGAATTCACGGTAAGTAGTTTTTGCTCCCCAAATTCCATTTCTGCAGAAGTCAATGTTTTCTGTCATGAGAACCTGATTCAATTTATTAAGCAAATCAGGGAGCTTCACCATTTCATTGATTCATTTGCTCTGGTTTGTTCGTGCCTCTTGTTTCAGAGTCAGCACTGGCATGGATGTATTTGTCATCATTCCTTGACTATTCACGCGTAAGTAGAATTTAAAATTGCTCCCCAGAGTTGTTTTTTTGACTACCTCAGTGTTTCTCATTCTTGATGACCCCTGACCCTGGCGAAAAAGGTCCATACATCTGAGTTTTTGTCATCTGCCTTGTTCATATCTCTCCGTTTTGCTTGAGACCCTTTGAGTCCATTGATCCAAGCAGACATTGGCTGCAGAAGTCAATGCTCAGTTCTTCTGATTATCAGTGATTTCTCATACCTGATGTTACGGCTGACAAAGACGAAGAGAGGGGAAGCAAATCTACTCAAAGTGTGTGCAGCTTAGTTATTTCTAACAGTTTGAAGTACAGATATTAGACGAATGTCATTTTGTCTGTGCTGCACTTAAAGGATTACAAGTGAAGCTGCTTCTCAGAAAGAAGATGAGGTTTTAGTGTAAAAGTACAAACTCACACTCTGAGCTCATCTCCACTATCTTGTGAAATCGCCAGTATATTTTTGTGACAGTAGCTGGTGACCAGTTAGCACTTGGAGATTAAAAACATTACTGGGAGGAAGTGAGAAGCGCTAACAAAGTTTAAGGAAACTGATGTTTTCATAAAGAGCAGTTGTGTTGCAGTTTCGTTTAGTTCCAGGCAGAATGCGGGCTGGGAAACTTTACCTTGTGATGTGTAAGTACTGTGATCTGATGCTTTGAACACGAATCCAGCAGCATGCTTCCCTGTGAGGGATTGATGGCTTGAAAGAGGCTGGCTTGTCAGTTTCAGATGGTTTTTAAAAGGGGATGTTAGAGCAGGAGGATGTTGTTGGCTCTGTGCTGCAAAGCAGTTGTGTTTCATTAACAATAGTGGCGAGCACTTGGCATAAAAGAGATCAGTTCCTTTTTCAAAACTTTTTCATGGTTAGAGATTGTATTGAACTGTATTGAGGTATGTGAGCTTATCAGTATCCAGCTTCCTCTGTCTGCTAAAGAAGCTTGTTCAGTTATATTGCTGTTAGTGTGTGTGTGTGTGTGTGTGTGTGTGTGTGTGTGTGTGTGTGTGTGTGTGTGTGTGTGTGTGTGTGTGTGTGTGTGTGTGTGTGTGTGTGTGTGTGTGTGTGTGTGTGTGGGGACGTCTCCATTTAGTAAAACTCCTTTTTTTAAAAAAAAACTAAAAGTGCCAAAATATTGAGTTTGTTGTCGACTTTCACCCTGTGTGGATTGCCTGTCTGACTGGAGTTAGAAAGAAACTGACTGGAGTCTGACTGGCTTTAGAAAGAAACAACATCTAAACTTTTGCTGCGAATGTTCATTCAAGATTAGCTCAGAAACTCAGGGTTGATCTGCTATCTTGAAACACACGGGAGCCTCTAGTGTCATTAATGCTATTGTGCTATTGCCAGGTTCTGGTATACTCATGGGTTACACTGTGAAATAAGGGGCATTAATTCCAATGTAAGTATATCTGCATTAACATATTTCCTAGCAAGATCATTTGACGTAAGCATCAATTTAATGAATCAGTCAATACTCATATGGGGGGTGTTTTAAATTTATGATGATGTTTTTGTAAGGGTTAAGTATGATTTTTCATTCTTAAACGTTCCCAGTGATTTATCATGCCTGCCCATGCTTCACTCTATATAGCTGCTTTGGTAACTGGTAATTCTATGGGCTAGTTCGTGTTCGTCAGACATTGCTACTGTAGTAAAAATTCTACAAATACATTCTTCAGCTGGATGGAAACAGCCGTGCGTGATCAAGCTGCTGTTTGTAAGCTTCTTTAAAGGGTTAGTTGGTCATGTGTTTGGCTGGATATCTGTCAAGGTCTTTTGCTTCCTGTTTGCTGTGGTAAAAAGGGCTTTATATGAGGGTAGGGTGTTTCTGATCAAGAGCCACCTTCAAAAATAACCATGTTTTTTTTATATTGAAGATGTTTCATCTGTTTTCTGCTGAAGGGAATAAGGGCTGTGCTACAGTAGTAATGAAAATAAAGATGGATTTAACCTTTTCAGATGTTTCTCGGTAGTTGTTTTTTATCTATTTAATTTATTTATTTAAGAGATGTTAAATTAAAAAATCAAATTTGGTGGCTAATGCAGCCTTTGCAGTGTTCAGTCACTTGAAAATGTGTTTTGATTGCTGCTCAACTTTTTAATACATAAAAATAAAGATGAATTGTTTCCTCTGGAGCTTCACAAAGAGATCCAATTCCACGGTGTTCTGCTGAAGTGACAAATGACTGACCTACAGTTGCAGGAAAAGGAGAGGTGGCTGAGCTTTCTTGATAGTTTGTGACATTTAGTTAAGTTTATTATTTTCCTGAATTTGGCTCACTGGAGTGAAAGACTGTCCTGTCAAGTCACTGCCTGTCCTTGTGTCTTTCAGTGCTGACCACAGTGGCCTGCTTTGGAGACGATACAGGTAAGAGAAAAGTACACTGAAGAGTGAACACAGCCCCCAGTGAAGGTGGCTCCAGAGTGAACACAGCCCCCAGTGAAGGGGCTCCAGAGTGAACACAGCCCCCAGTGAAGGGGCTCCAGAGTCACAGGGCTCACAGGAGGGCTCATAGCCTGGCTCTTTAGTCTAGAATTTGTTTTAAACTGGACTACAGGAGGAATATCAAAGTAATACATTATTCATGCAGCATATTAGAATATAAAGGCATATATATATATATATATATATATATATATATATATATATATATATATATATTATATATATATATATATATATATATTCCATATAATCCATATATATATATATATTTATATAGAATATATATATATATATATATATATATATATATATATATATATATAGAACAATATATATTAAAATTAATGGTGCAAGGTGTTAATATATATAACAATCTTGGATAAAAGCTTTGTGCAAGATGATAAAAATATATATAATCTGGGTTATTATATAATAGAATTTTTATTATAATGTTGGTGAAAAATTATGTGCTCGCTTTTATATAGAAATGACAATCCTGGTTGCGAGACGAGGTCAAAAGAAAATACAGTTCAAACAGGATTCATATAACAAGAAAAAAAAAACAATGTAAACTAACTGGACAGTAAACCGGTGGTGAATAAGGAATTTGTTTCTGGGTTAAAATTAATGGTGCAAGGTGTTAATATATTTTAATCTTGGATAAAAGCTTTGTGCAACATGATTGAAATATAATCCTTGATTTAATCCGGGTTAGTGGTTAATCCACGTTGGTGCAATCGACTCATAATTTATTTTTATTTTAAAACAAGACATTTCTAAGATAGTTCAGCTTCAAATCTCCAGCTCTGTTCAATGCACATAGCTGTCAGTTTTCTGTTCGCAACCAAATATGTTCAGAATTTCATTCATTTCAACTAGCTTCTTATCTGTTTATTGTCATTTTCAGTGATCGTCCACTCTTACCACATCCCTTGTGCCATGCTGCTGTTTAACAAACATTTTCAGAGGGAAAAACTCGCGACTCGTACGCCTTGCCAATAGTGGTGGAGAACAAATGATTTCAAAGAAACACATTAGTATTGGAGCGGTTAATTGGAAGGACAATCATGTTTAATACAAAGTGTTTACTTGCTGTTATTGTTGCTAGCCTTGAGTTTGGTTTATTTACTCTGATCCCTACTATTACTATAATGTATATAATGTCTTTTCAGCAGTGGTGATCTGCAGCATATCTGTTGGTCATTTTCATTTTATACCTCTGAGTTTATTTTTTAATTAATGAGTCGTTAGATACATTAGTTGAAACAGCATTCATTACTAATGACATTTGAAAAACAATGTGGGCAAGGGCAGTAAAACGCATTGTTATCCAGCCAGGCACGAGGTATTCTGCTTTATTACAGCAGTTTAGATTCACTCGTGTACCAGTTCTCTGCGCATGGAAACCACATTTTCACAAAAGTTCACTAGATCTACAAACCATTCAATCTGATATGACATTCTGCGAGGGTGCACAACAGCTGCTGTAATGGAAGACAGAAAGAACTGAACATTTATTATTAACCTCACAAAATAACACAAAGGATAAGTGTGAGAAAATGAACAGAACTGTTAATAGGAATGACTCATATTCAGCACGATAACAGGGTCTTAACAGGCTTCAACACAGGATTGCATTGCTTCTAACCTCTAAAGCAACACCACAAAAAAACCCCTCCTGTTTCCTTACTGAGCTTATATATAGCTGGCTATCTTCAGCCCCTCCCTCTAAGCTCACCCAAGTGAGAAGTGTATAACTATTTGCAAATATTTCCTAAACTCATATTGTCCATACTTTACATGTAACTGTATCAAATACATTTGAAAGGCCATTTCAATTAACTTATTTTCCTTTAAGGTTATTCATATTATTAATTCTAACATTCTGATCCTCTCCTCTATTGTAGACCTTTCCTTCTGCTTCGTCTTCCTCCTTTTACCTCTCCATCTCAGTATCCCTTGACTGCCACACTCTCTCCATCCCCTTCTGCTGAAAAACTAGGTGTTATTCTATATCCCCTCACTCTCCTTCTCTCAACACATCTCTTTCCTGACGCACACTTGCTGCTTCTTTCTTAGCAACATCTACTAGATTTGACTTTTTTTCACTACTTATTCCACCCAACCCCTGGTCCAAGCTTGTATTATCCAGATTGGACTACTGTAACTCTTTCTTTCTGCTTCTTTCTGGTCTCCCTGCTTCAGCAATCCGCCCCTTTCACCTCATTCAAAATTCTGCTGCTTGTCTTGTATTCTCCCAACCTCGCTATTCTCATGCTACCCCTCTGCATCGCACCCTCTACTGGCTACCTAGCTCTGCTTGCATTCAATTCAAGACCCTTGATTTCGTCTACCGCTCTGTTCACCACAACGGCCCCTCCTACCTCCAGTACCTCATGTCTTCCTACACCCCCCTCTCACCCTCTCAGCTCCTTTAGTGCCGACAGGTCATGCCTTCCCTCCTCTCTCCATCCTCCGGTGCCCACTCCTTCTCTTCCCTCGCCCCTCTGTGGTGGAACCAGCTACCGGAGACCTTCAGGACTGCTCTGTCTCTCATTGTCTTCCACCGTCCTCAAGACCCATTTGTTTAGATCCATCATGTAGATCCCTGGCTCGACCCCCCCTGCTATGCACTGGACTTCCCTGCCCTACACACCACGTTACTGGATCCTCAGTTAATACACTATCCTTGCACTATTGTTCTTACTAATATGTCACTGTAGAGATAACTTGTTGTAATCATAACTTATTGCATCCCAGTTCATATTATATTTTACTATTATTTGCACTGTAAACTATACTGTATTATATTGCTTGCATTGTAATCCTGTACTGCCCTTCTACACCTGGATACCTGCCAAATAAATACATAATAATAATAATAATAATAATAATAATAATAATAATAATAATAATAATAATAATAATAATAATAATAATAATAATGCATTTACCACAAACACACTGAGAGAGTTCCCCTGTTTCCTCCGGGCCTCCTCTGTCTCCCTACTTTCTTCCTACCTGAGTGCTGTGTGCCCCTGTCTCCTCTCTTTCTCCCTGCATTTTCACCACAAACACACACTGGGAAGGTATTCCGTGTCCCTCTGGGATACACATGCACATGGAAAGTATCTACAATAGTTACATAATAACAAGTGGTTTTAAAGTTTGCACTATTACAGAATCTAGTGGGTAAAGTTTTTTTTTGAATGAAAGATGGAAATGTGCACTGCAATAATTCTGTTGTCTCCTCTAATTTAGCTGACAAGCCAAAGTCTGCCCTGATCCGGGAACCTGCAAGAGAGATATTTGAAGGAGACACAGTGACCCTGAGCTGTATAGTTGAGGGGGGCTCTGATGGCTGGAGATATCTCTGGTATAAAGACAGTCAGTCCAGTACTCCAGTGTACCAGACTGACAGCAGCAGTGGAACTGGAGCCGGATACACAATCAGTGCTGCTGCTGTGTCTCACAGTGGAGAGTACTGGTGTCGAGCTGAAAGAGGGAGCAAACCGTTTTACTCACAATACAGCAATGCTGTCAGGATACAAGTATCACGTGAGTGACTGAACTGAGCCTGTAAGAAAGATGGCAGCCAGCCATATTTAATTTTTAAAAAAAAAAGGATTAGAGCAAAGGAAAACTACTTTGTAGCTCTATTTCCTTTAAATATAAGATTGATATGATGAAGAAATAATGTTATCTGACTGATTCTTTACTGCTTTTAATTAATATTATTTTAAAGAGCAACTTATGTTTATCATTAAAGTCCTCTTTCTCTCACCTCTGTTCAGCACACAAAGAGTGAAAGGTGCCTCAGTTATTATGATGTAAAAGCAGGTCTCTGAAACACTCCAGTTGGTGGAATAGTGTATTAATAATAGATAGCAAAGACCATGAGTATTTCCTTGAGGAATAATATACTCATACAAACAGCAGAGGGAGAGGAGTGCGGAGTGCTGTCTGATCTTCTCTGATCTTCTGCCTCTACAGAATGTCCCCAGCCTGTGCTGACCCAGGAGCCTGCATGGACACAGCTATTAATTGTCAGAGAGTGTTACACTGAGATGTCAGGTTCAGGGGCACCACTGACTGGAGAATCACATGGTACAAAGATGGGAGGAAAGTTCCAGTATACGAGGATTATTACAGCAGAAGAGATGGTGATAGATACAAAATTAGCTCTGCTACTAGAGACCACAGTGGGGAATATACCTGTAAAGGTGAAAGGAGCGGTAACCCATCGTACTCTAAAACAAGCAATGCTCTCACACTGACAGTATCAGGTAAGTCCAAAGACTCTGAATTCTAACATTCTGATCCTCTCCTCTATTGTAGACCTCAGACGGGGCGCTCTGTCTCCCTACTGCCTTCCTACCTGAGTGCTGTGTGCCCCTGCCTCCTCTCTTTCTCCCTGCATTTTCACCACAAACACACTGAGAGAGTTCCCCTGTTTCCTCCGCTCCTCCGCCCTTCTTTCCTTCTCATCGGTGTGAGTGCTGTCTGCCCCTCCATTCCATTTCTGTCTCCTTCACACACTGAGAGGATTCCTCAATCTACACTGAACTGTTCCTGCCTTCTCATCAGTGAGACTGAGTACCCCCTCTCTGTCTCCCTCTATCCTTTCACAAACACACACTGGGAAGGTATTCCATGTCCCTCTGGGATACACATGCACATGGAAAGTATCTACAATAGTTACATAATAACAAGTGGTTTTAAAGTTTGCACAATTACAGAATCTAGTGGGTAAAGTTTTTTTTTTAATGAAAGATGGAAATGTGCACCTAAATAATTCTGTTGTCTCCTCTAATTTAGCTGACAAGCCAAAGCCTGCACTGACCCGGGAGCCTGCAGGAGAGATATTCGAAGGAGACACAGTGACCCTGAGCTGTAGGGTTGAGGGGGGCTCTGATGGCTGGAGATATCTCTGGTATAAAGACAGTCAGTCCAGTACTCCAGTGTACCAGACTGACAGCAGCAGTGGAACTGGAGCCGGATACACAATCAGTGCTGCTGCTGTGTCCCACAGTGGAGAGTACCGGTGTCGAGCTGAAAGGGGGAGCAAACCGTTTTACTCACAATACAGCAATGCTGTCAAAGTATCATACAAGTATCAGGTGAGTAGAAAGATGGCAGCCAGCCATAGAGAAAATTAATTTAAAAAGTCTCAGTATTAGACCAAAAGAAGATTACTTTGTAGCTCTATTTCCTTTAAATTAAATGATGCAGCAACAAAGTTATTTGACTGATTATTTACTGCTTTTAATTAATATTATTTTAAAGAGCAAATTAAGTTTATCATTAAAGACCCCCTTTCTCTTTATATTAATTTCCTTTTATTTATTTATCTTTATCTAAATGGCAGGGAACACTGCAATTAAATCATCTTTATATTTCTCCAGCGCTGCCCCAGACTACACTCACCCTGGAGCCTCCATTCCCAGAGATAATCACCAGGGATGCTTTTCAATGGGCCCTTATAGTTTCACATCTTACAACTGCAATCAATCAATCAATCAATCAATCAATCAATCAATCAATTATTTCTTATATAGGGTGTTTCATAATAAATCACCTCAAATAATAATAACAATAATTTACAAAACAATTTAGAGAAATAGTAAAGATAAGATAATAAAATACCCTTTAAATAAATACATTAAAATACTTTTAAAAAGCAGTGACAAAAACAGGTAGTAAAAAAAAAATCTAATTAGGTACACTGTATTGTATAAGGAGCGTCACGGTGGCGTGGTGGTTAGCGCTGCTGCCTCACAGTGCCAGGGTCCTGGGTTCAATTCCAGTCTAGGGTTCTGTTTGTGTGGAGTTTGCATGTTCTCCCCGTGTTTGTGTGGGTTTTCTCTGTGTACTCCAGTTTCCTCCCACAGTCTAAAGACATGCTGTTCAGGGTGATTGATCACTCTAAATTGCTCTCTGTGTGTGTGATGCCCTGCGATGGACTGGCATCCCATCAAGGGTGTAGTCCCACCTTGCCTTGTTGTCTGCTGGGTTAGGCTCCAACTCCCCACAACCTGTAAAAAGATTGAACAGATAATGATAATACTGTATAAAAGATTATGATCATTATCCCTCTGCTAAATTTGCAGGGGGTTTGAATGCCTCTCTCAAATTCGGCTAGTAGGAGCAGATGAGGTTTTCAGTGTTGTGGAAATTCTTTGGTATTCCATGATTCTAGACCGTGGGCATCAAACAATAACCAATATTAACAACAAACCAATAGCAATGTTCTCTTTTAAAGCCTTCTTTTATTAATCAAATCAAGCTTGCAATGCGCAAAACCTTTTCAAGTGTTTTAGAGAGGGTTTCTCTTTATAGCTACTTAGCCTTTTAATGTTGTATGCTGGTGATGGATATATGTGTTGACTGTGATTGAGGAATTCCAATTCCAAACAGTACCCAGACATATGTAATATGCCTTTTCCAATGAAGGCTACTTTACTGCACTCACACTAGCCAGAGCTATACAGGGAAGACTGGGTTAGAATATGCATTCACTAAACTAAAGTTTCTCTCCACTGTCGGACTGTTGCCTTTCCCAATGAAGGCTACTCTTTTCAATCAAACCAGTCTCATAAATAACAAATACGAGGTGTGCAGGAAGTGTCTCATTCCTGCTATAGGAAAGATTATGGACTGCCTCTTTATTGTGTCTTAAATAAGCAACGTGTCTTTGGAGGTCAGCGGTTGCTGGCTCATGTGTGGGATTACTCTTAGCACACGAGGAACATTCAGTATATAATCTCTCTGTATGGCCGTTTGAAGTCATGTATCCAATTTATGTGACAGTCAAACCATTCATTTTTGCATCTATAACCACAATGCCAGTCCTTAAAGGCTGCACTGTCTATAGCTGGAAGAGGCTTCACCTGGTTTGACTCTCCACAGACCCTCTGACTGTGTTCTTGTTGTCTTGTGTCAGAGCTGTTCTCCAGGGTGACTCTGTCAGCCTCTCCGAGAGCCACAGTGAAGGAGGGAGAGGCTCTTAACCTGACCTGTGAGGCAACAATGAACAAACCCCCCCGCTCTCAACTCCACTACACCATTCTGAGAGACGGGGAGCCTGTGATTAATAGCACTGGCCCTGCACTGTACAGCATAGCCAGCACTGAGAAGAGCCACGCTGGGAGCTACACGTGTGCTGTGGAGTCACAGGGAGTGAGGAAGAGCAGCCAGGAGTTACAAATTGAAGTGCAAAGTAAGATCAGAAACTTTTCATAATTGACTTGATGATTGAATGTGGTCTCATAGATTATGGTAGGCATCATAATATTGCCAGTATGTAACCCCTAATAAACAGATCACAGAATCTACAGCAATATCAACACATTGGATTGGACACAAACACACTGTGCAGGCAGTGCTTCTATACAATATTCATTAGTGTATGTTACCCTCTAATGTTTTAGTTTTACAATAGGTTGAATTACATTTAAAAATAATTTTCCACTTTTTGACAAACAATAAAATGAAAACCTACGGATTTACCCAAATTAGTATTCAATAACTGAGTGATGAAAATGATGGTTCAAATAAAATGACAGTTACAGCAGACAGACAGAGTGGTGAGTTGAAGGCTGTTGTTATAGAGAGACTGTGAACAGTGTAATGTTCTTGAATACCTATCAGCTCAGTCAAGGTGTATGGAAGTCACCAGCACACACTCACACTGTACCTTCCTTCCCCCAGTGTCCTGGCAGAGCGCTGTTGCTATTGGCTACAGAGTGAGCTTCACTCTGTATCATTTCATTTTGTTCACTCTGCTGCTCCTTCATTACTGCAGGATCCAAGGTGAGACTCCCAGTCAGTGCACACATTTCACCTGGCCTGTCACAGTATGTGTATATGAAATATACACAGCTAATTTACACTGTCCAAAATAAACATTTAGCAAGTTTATACATGCACGTATAACACAACTAGAAAAAACAAACTGAAAACAATCTGCATATTTTTTTTCCAGGTTTCCTGCGTATCGCTGGTGGTAGGTCAAGGTAAGTCAGTATTAGCCAGTATGTGTACACATAGGGGGGCAGCGCTCACTATCTCTGCCTGTCATCATCCTTTACAGCTATGAAAATGGAGAAGGAAACTCTCTGATTCGCTCTTTAAGAATCGCTCTTGCAAACTCTAACAGTACCCTTCACTTTGTGACCTGTGTCCTGAAATGCTATGTTGGGCTAATTTGGCCTTTTGGTTTCCGGATGATAAAGATTCATAATCGTTATTCTTTGATTCTAGTTCAAGGGTATTAAAAAATAACTCTTTCATCAGTAATGTCACAAAGCTGATACACTGCTGCTCCTTACCCTGAAATGCACTCTGTGATTTCAATGAGACTTGATTACTCTAGAGCCTAGAAGTGTCATCATCCTTTAAAGCTGTTGTTATTGCTGAAGTTAAACTCTGAACCCTCCTTGTGTGTCTCTGACATCTGTCTCAGGATAACCTGGGATCAGGATCAGGAGCAGTCAGCAGAGGGGATTGAGCTCTCCAGCCGTGTGCAGCACACTGGAGTGGAACTGGAATAGTATAGCACTGTCCTGCTGAAGACCAGTCTGACTGGAATAGTATTGCACTGTCCTGCTAAAGACCAGTCTGACTGGAATAGTATGACTGCACTGTCCTGCTAAAGACCAGTCTGACTGGAATAGTATTGCACTGTCCTGCTAAAGACCAGTCTGACTGGAATAGTATTGCACTGTCCTGCTAAAGACCAGTCTGACTGGAATGTCCTGCTAGTATCTGACTGGAACTGTCCTGCTGCTAAATAGTATTGCACTGTCCTGCTAAAGACTCTGTATTGCACTGTCCTGCTAAAGACCAGTCTGACTGGAATAGTATTGCACTGTCCTGCTAAAGAATAGTATTGCCAGTCTGACTGCCATGTCTTAGAACTGCTGTAAATATCTGTTCAAACTGCAGCTGTAGTTTAGAGAAAATGACCATTGACTGGGGTATTTTCTAAAACCTCAAAGCAAATGCATTACTCATTGATTGTTTGATTTAATTCATGTATTTAATAGATTGCTTGATCACACAGTGTAACTTTATGAAGTGCATTACTGAACTATGTATGTGTTTGTGAGCTATTCTGTAGCCAATAAACTGCTTTATTAAACTAGTGTTCTGCATTATTAATGATACACCTTCAACATGTAGTTCAACTTCAAAGGATGTGTTGTATTAAGAACATAAGAAGGTTTACAAACGAGAGGAGGCCATTCGGCCCATCTTGCTCGTTTGGTTGTTAGTAGCTTATTGATCCCAGAATCTCATCAAGCAGCTTCTTGAAGGATCCCAGGGTGTCAGCTTCAACAGCATTACTGGGGAGTTGATTCCAGACCCTCACGATTCTCTTTGCCTAATCTCTATTTATGACCCCTGATCCTTGTTTCTTTTCTCAGGTTGAAAAAGTCCCTTGGGTTCGACATTGTCAACACCTTTTAGAATTTTGAATGCTTGAATCAGGTCGCCGCGTAGTCTTCTTTGTTCAAGACTGAATAGATTCAATTCTTTTAGCCTGTCTGCATACATGCCTTTTAAACCGGGAATAATTCTGGTCGCTCTTCTTTGCACTCTTTCTAGAGCAGCAATATCCTTTTTGTAGCTCGGTGAGCAGAACTGAACACAATATTCAAGATGAGGTCTTACTAATGCATTGTACAGTTTTAACATTACTTCCCTTGATTTAAATTCAACACTTTTCACAATATATCCGAGCATCTTGTTGGCCTTTCTTTATAGCTTCCCCACATTGTCTAGATGAAGACATTTCAGAGTCAACATAAACTCCTAGGTCTTTTTCATAGATTCCTTCTTCAATTTCAGTATCTCCCATATGGTATTTATAATGCACATTTTTATTGCCTGCATGCAGTACCTTACACTTTTCTCTATGAAATCATTATTAAATCAATTAAACCTTGTTTTTTAGGTGTAGTTTTACAATTCTGGAATGGACAAGGTTTACTGTAACATTAATGTACGTAACCATACTATCAGAGCATTACCACCATGGGGAGCACT